>NW_019258717.1:298613-300027 GCF_002742605.1 Olea europaea var. sylvestris
TCCGATGCTCAATTCAGAGTCGACTTTGACATGCTCAATTTGGAGTCGAGTTTGATTGTGTCACGAAAGATTTTAGGTGTGCCGAATTATTTGTATTTATATTTTCGTTGGGCTTAGACACAAATTAAATAGCGCTAAATTGAGCGTTCACAATCAGCAAGAACTATAAAAGTTGATACCTTCAAATCAAATTGTGCACGAAATTGAGCGTTCACAATCAGCAAGTAGTAAAATAAATGAAACTTATAGCTACCCATGCACTTGAATATGTAAATAATGAGAAAAATAATATAAAAATTTATACGTTTTGGAAGTAAATTGTCACGAGTACGAATTTGTCTTCAAACATTTTGCACAAATTTCTTTGTACATTAGTAGTGCATTCAACCAAATTTTGACGAGTTTTATGGAAAAAAGTAAAAGTTTTTTGAGGAGTTGATATGTCATGGTGAGTTTAGATTGAGCAAAGATGTAAACTAACATAGGGACAATGAGACCCTGTGTTGATAAGACAGGACTCGACATAGATTATTTCGACTAAGAAAATTGAATATAGGCTATAAAACTAGTCCCGGTAGTGCTTCAAAATTAACTAAATTGTAAACCAAGAAAATCCCAGCTATTAAACTGAATCATTAACCAAAACTAATTGAACCAGTGACTTGTTTTGGCTATTTGGACACTTGGATGTAATGCCCCGAAATCTTTTTCATTATTATTATTTTTTTTAAATAAAAATAGCTCAAGGTATTACCAACATCTTCTTTTTCTAATTTAAGCGGAAATATCACTTTCATTAAGTGTTGAAAATGCATAAATAGCTACTAAACAATATGCACAAAATTCAATATGAAGATGATTCTTCAAATAAAAGTTTGACAATTATATTTTCTAGAAAATTTACTTGGCGACCCCATAAGCATCACTCGATCAATCTTCCACGCGTTCACACGATTCGTTCTAACCTAAAATTTTAGTAAGAGTGAGTATTTTAAAAACACTCAGTAAGAATATGTACACATTCATATTTAAATGATATAAATATAAAACCGACATAACATACCAACATTTCTTAAATTTAGAGCTCAAGGAATTTCTTAAGAATCCTCATATCCCGTAGGATTTAAAATCTTTGATCAAATGGTCCATCTCGAAGGATTTAACATAGAATTCGACCCGAAGGCCTCATAGCATTTTATGCCAAAAATTATACAAACATCAAGGAATAAAAATTTACCACTTTACATGATGTATTCTGACCTCAGTCGACACCCAAAAATTTGAAAAAATTGGCTTGAAATGATAATGTGAAAGTGAATAGTGTGTGTATGTTAAAATAAAAATAAACTTATAAAATTTATAACACAAAACACTCTCACCTCACACCCTATATATAATCATTCGCACGTAACCT
>NW_019258717.1:303596-304970 GCF_002742605.1 Olea europaea var. sylvestris
ACTACATGCCGAATATTTGTTTGAAAATTATGCTACCATCCCCCAAACTTATACAGTACATTGTCCTCAATGTAAATGTAAAACTAGAAAAGCATAATTTAAAAATAAAAACACAACCTGGCAAATAAAGGTAAACAACACTCCCCTGATCAAAGTGGTGGTCGCGGTGTGTAGCTGGGACCCGTAGGATGATCTTCAGGAGGAGATGGAAGGCGAGATAGGAATTCTCTCATCAGTGCTGACTGCTGTGTCATTTCATCGTGGATCCCCTCAACCCATGTCTCCGAACGGCCTAAATGCTCCCAAGTTTCATTTACCCTCAGCTGGATGCCATCCACCCTGCCCACGTACACACTTAGTCGACCATTCATAGTGTCCATCTCCCTCCTAGCTGCCTGGGCATCCTGGCAGCGGCACGTGACATATCAGAGGCAATGCGGACGTCACGGTGGGCTGTTTGCATCTCAGTCGTCAAAGTTCCCATAGCCTGCTGGAGACTCTGCACATCGCGGCTGATCCCCGTGGTGGTGGTGAAAATCTGCCTCAAAACCTGATTGTCCATATCAACCTGGGGTGGTGGTGGAGGAATTTGAGGCATTTCAAGGTCTGCATCTGCTTGACCTTCCTCATTCAATTGCCGTCATCGTCGTGCGTTTTCTAATTTCTGTTGGTGCTTCAGTCTTGCTCGGTCTTGGGCCTCTAGTGTGGATTGCTTGATAAAGGGGCTTGGTTTTTCTGGTGCTTCCCCAGGTTGGATTTGTATCCCCGGCAACGGCGCCAAAAACTTGTTCGCAAAATATTTCTTCTTGATTTTAAAACCCACCGCAAGTGTACGGTTCGTTAACAAGTAGTAAAATGGACTATGAGTCCAAGTATCGTTCCCACGAGGATTAAATTAGCTCTAATTAAACTAATGTGACCTTAACCGAATCTAATTGAATGAAAATTTGGTTAAAATGTGAAAACCCTAATTTTGGGAGAAATCCCAAAAAAAAAACCCTAATTTCAAAATTGGAAAACCCTAATTTCGAAATTTCACTAATCTAATGAAATAAACACGCAACTGAAATGTAAATATGCAATTTTAGAACTATTGTATTGAAATGAATTGAAATGAAATCATTAAGAACTTGAATCCCTAATTGACTATTAAAAACCTTAATTTCACAAATTCAACGAATCGATGGAACAAAATGCCAATTCAATGTTCCTAAATTATCCAATACACTCTCTCGATATATATTGATTCTACTCTTACACACCACCAGCCTATATTTCTATGGATGATGCAATGTACAAGAATGCATGACTTTTTATGAACATTTTCATGAATTGCATAAAGCATAGAGGTAAGTTTCCATCCCCTATCGGACC
>NW_019258717.1:305431-315469 GCF_002742605.1 Olea europaea var. sylvestris
GGTTTGTTCAATTTGGTCCCTGAACTTCTTTGTTGCTTCTCTTGACTTCTTTCTTCGATTTCTTCATCTTTTCAACAATTCTTATCTTCCAATTGATGATCGACACTTTCAAATATTATGCCACTCATTCGGCACATCTTTTGAGTATTTGCACTTTAGTCCTCCAACTTTCAATTATCTTCAATTTAGTCCATCTTCCATTCTTTCTTCCTCCACTTGTTTTGCTTTGTTATTGAGCTCATCCTTGGCATGTTTCTACTCTCGTTTTGCATTTAGCTCAACTTTTCAATATTTGCACCTTTGGTCCTCGAACTATCAAATTGTTGCGTTTTGGTCCTTCTTCGGCTCTTTTCTCCTGAATTCCACAATTTCCATTGAATTACCTACAATGTATGAATTTAACTGAATTAAGTCACAATTCAGCCATTTTATCCATGTTTAAGTCATGTTTGTGAACCAAATAAGTGTGTAAAAACACACTTATCAGAAGGCTATTATAATTATGTGAAGTTATGATCTTAATACACATTAATAATGTAAACTGCACAAAATAAGAAAATTTTTATTAATCATCTATTATTTCAAGAGTGAAAATCTTTGAAGAATAAATCACCACACTGCTCTTAGTGATTGCGAGTATGTCTATTTATATAGATGTACAAGGTGCTTACAAATCAATCAAGAATATTTACAGCTTAATTACAATGAAATCGATGGAAAGAATATCCCATAATTGCGCTAGATTAAAATGTAATTAGGCTAGAATAGTGGAGTCAAATTTGTTAGAGGAATTATGCCTTGGGTTGGGCTAAAGTATTCTCAACACCCCCTCGCAAGCTGAGCGTCAGATTGGAGTAGACATGAAGCTTTGATCGATAGAATTGAAAAAGTGGTCAAGGGAGACTTTTGGTAAAGCTGTCAACAACCTGTAGGTGAGATGGGACGAACCGAGTGTAAAATTTGCTTGAGACGACAAGTTCCGAAAGGAAGTGGTAGTCTAATTCAACTTGCTTGGCTTGTTTGTGAGAAATAGGACTGGAGCTAAAAAATACGGCACTTTTATTGTCATATATAAGAAGGGCAGCTGTGGAAGTGACACCTGTAAGTCTTGAAGAAGGTGTGTAATCCAAAGAAGCTCAGCGGCAACGTGAGCAAGGGCATGATGTTCAAATCGACAGCTAGAATGAGAGACTGTTGGTTGCTTATTAGCACTCCAAGAAACCAAATTCTCTCCAAGATAGATGGAGTAACCAAAGGTAGATCGACGAGTATCAAGGCATCCAGCCCAATCAGCATTAGAGTAAGCAATGAGAGCACTAGGAATAGTAGAGGGGTGAAAAATGAGGCCAAAATGAAGGGTACCCTTGATATAGCTAAGGATATGCTTAACTGCAAGAAAGTGTTCTGTTGTTGGAGTGTGTAGAAATTGATTGAAAGAATTGACAGCATGAGTAGTATCTGGACGTGTAATAGTTGAGTATTATAGGGCGCCAATTAGAGATCTGTAAAGAGTAGGATTGGAGAACATAGGACCTTTTGCAAACAAGTGCTGAGAAAGAACCATAGGAAGATGCACTAGTTTGCTGTCAAGCAACTGAGCTCAAGTAAGAATATCCCATGCATTTTTCAGCTGATTGATAAAAATACTATCTTTAGTTGTCGAAGCTTCAAGGACAATGAAGTAGCTAAGAGGACCTAAATTCTTAGTGGCAAACACAAAATTGAGTTTGCAAGTGAATCTGTCGATGAGAGATAAGTTGTTGCCAGTGATAATAATATCGTCAATATAGAAGAGCAAATATATGATATTGGAGGGCTTGTGGAAAACAAATAGCGAAGTGTCAGCCTGACTACAATGAAATCAAAGCTGAATAAGGAAGGAGCTGAAGCGCTGGAACCGAGCACGAGGTGCCTGCTTTAGTCCACGGAGAGCTTTTTTCAACTGATAGACATGATTAGGAAATCGATGATCAATATATCTTAGAGGCTGCTCCATGTAGACATGCTCAGTAAGAGTACCATTTAGAAACGCATTCTTAACATCAAGTTGGCGATGAGGCCATTTGCTAGTCTCAACAATAGAGAGTACAATGCGAACAGTGGAAGCCATAATAACAGGACTGAAGGTATCATTGTAGTTAAGACCAGGCACATGTGTATAGCACAAGATGAGCTCTGAAATGCTCGATCGATCCATCAGACAAATATTTGGTTCTGAACACCCATTTGGAGCCGACAATGTTGGTGTTAGGAGGCCTAAGAACCAAAATCCAAGTGCTGTTATTTTTTAAGGCTTGCATTTTTTTCATCCATGGCAGCAAGCCAGGCAGGATTCTTTGCAGCAGATTTGAAACTTTTAGGCTCAGTAGAGGCAAGAAGAGCACAAAGAAGACTAGAGGAGCCCAAGATGGCAATGTTTGTCGGATGGAGAGTTTTGAAAATACCAGCCTTGGCTCGTGTGATCATAGGGTGAGAGCCTAATGGGGATGCTGGAGCTGGAGTGAGATCATGAACTTAAGAAGCAGTGTTAGACTCAACATGAGATGATCTAAGGGCTGAGTGTACCAAAGTAGAACCTGCATTAGAGTCAGTAGCCTACATAGACTCATCCACTTGATTAGTACAAATAATACATAGGTCAGATCTGGATGTAGTAATAGAAGGAGAATGATGCTTAGGGGAAGATGGTTTTGCATGGGATGAGCTGGGCTGGGCTCCAAAAAATTGGAAAATTGCAGAGATGAGATAGGTTGGGCATTAGAGGTTCCTGAAGAAGGAAAGTGATGTTCATCAAACTGTGCATGTTGAGTGAAGTATAGTCTAGATGTTGTGGGATCGAGGCAACAAAACACTTTATAGGAAGGACTATATCGCAAAAAAATGCATGGGAGGCCGCGAAGAAAATTTTTGTCAGACATGAAATCTCGCAAACAAGGATAAACACGACAACCAAAGGGATGAAAATTTTCAAAATTCGGAGGCGAACCATAATGAAGCTCAAAAGGGGACGTACTTCCAAGAAGTGGTGTGGGCAAGCGATTGATAATGTAGACTGTAGTGCTGAAGGCATCAACCCAAAAGCGAGGAGAGTGAAAAAGGAGAGCAAGGCCAGTCTCAGTCACATGACAATGTTTCCTTTCGGCATGACCACTTAGAGCAGGTGTGTATGGGCAAGATAGTTGATGATGGATACCAGAGTTACGGAGGTATGACCGGAAACGATTGCTAGTAAATTCTCCACCGCCATCACTTTGAAAAGTTTTATGCGTGCAGAATACTGAATTTCCAAAAAAATTTGAAATTGAAGAAAAATATTGTAAAAATCAAATTTTGAACGCAAAGGGTATAGCCAAGTGAAAGGAGACAAATCGTCGACAAAAGACAACATAGTATACAAAATTTGAAGTGGATTTGACGGGAAATGAGCCCCATATGTCACCTTGAATTATATCCAACACATTAGATAATCGTTTTTCATTACACGAATAAGGCAAACGATGATTTTTTGCAATCTGACATGTGTTAAAAAGCGTTGGAGAAAGGCAATAAAGATGTAAGATAAAGATGATATTTTTATTTAAAAAAGAAATAATGGAATGATTTACATGTCTAAGGCGAGCATGCCATAAATCATACGAGGAATGCAATGACTTATTAGTAAGAACAGAAATAAAGGTGGGGTTTCCACATTCTAGCACATATAATCCATCATCTCGTTTATAGGTTGCCACCACCTCTCTTGTGTGACGATTTTGAGCAGTAAAAGAATTATTAGTGAAGTAACAGACAAAGGAAAATCAGAAGTTAATTTACTAATGGACAAAATATTTTTGGTTAAATGAGGAACAACTAAAACATCAAGTAAATGAAGATTTTGATTGGGAGAAACGGTACCAGTGTGTGTTATAGGTAGGAAAGCACCATTTCCTACAATTACACAATCCTTACTGGTATAATTACTTGAGTGATCCAGGATAGATGGATTGGTGTTCATGTGGGCCAAAGCCCTAGTGTCAAAATACTAATCTGAGGCCTCATTTTCAGATATGGAGCATGATTTATTGAAAGCCTCGACGAGATGAGCAGAGTTGTCTCGTCGAGAATACCTTTGGTCACAACGGTCAGAGTAATGTCCTTCAGTCCGACAAATCTGACATCGCGGGGTGCAACATCCTTGGCCAGAGAAGTTTCGTCCATTGCCATGATTGGAGTAAGCCTGATTGTTGTTGCGTCTGCGACTGGTGCATGATAGGTGGTCCTTGTGACTCACACGATTGAAAGTGCTATTCGTTGCAGTGAACGCTGCTGTTGATGGACTTGCAGAATCAAGAGATTTTTGGAACAGTTCAAAGCTTTCAACTTTGGACACACTAGGTCAATGAAGAAGGGGAGAGGAGTGATTGCCATTTGTGCAATTGAGAATGATGAAGACAAAGGAAAATCAGAAGTTAATTTACTAATGGACAAAATATTTTTGGTTAAATGAGGAACAACTAAAACATCAAGTAAATGAAATTTTTGATTGGAAGAGACAGTACCGGTGTGTGTTATAGGTATGGAAGCACCATTTCCTACAATTACACAATCCTTACTGGTATAATTACTTGAGTGATCCAGGATAGATGGATTGGTGTTCATGTGGGCCGAAGCCCTAGTGTCAAAATACTAATCTGAGGCCTCATTTTCAGATATGGAGCATGATTTATTGAAAGCCTCGACGAGATGAGCAGAGTTGTCTCGTCGAGAATACCTTTGGTCACAACGGTCAGAGTAATGTCCTTCAGTCCGACAAATCTGACATCGCGGGGTGCAACATCCTTGGCCAGAGAAGTTTCGTCCATTGCCATGATTGGAGTAAGCCTGATTGTTGTTGCGTCTGCGACTGGTGCATGATAGGTGGTCCTTGTGACTCACACGATTGAAAGTGCTATTCGTTGCAGTGAACGCTGCTGTTGATGGACTTGCAGAATCAAGAGATTTTTGGAACAGTTCAAAGCTTTCAACTTTGGACACACTAGGTCAATGAAGAAGGGGAGAGGAGTGATTGCCATTTGTGCAATTGAGAATGATGAGAAATTAGGGCCAAGACCTCGAAGAAACCAATGGACTTTGTCCGTCTCATCAAGTGGTCATCCGATGGCATGTAGCTGGTCACAAAGTGCCTTACAGGTACGAGAATACTTAGAGACAGAACGTGTTCCATGCCTCATCAATTGGAGATCATCTTTGAGGTGAAGCTTGCGAGCTTTGGAGCAGTGGCTGAAGGTGTTTTCCAAGGCAACCTTGACCTCGCGCGAGGTGGAGTGGTTGACGACCTCAGCCATGGCCTCCTCGGTGAGGGAGGAGAGGATACGGCTGAGGAGCTTCTGATCGGTTGTTTTCTAGTCTAAGTATTTGGTGTTCGATGTTTAGGAGGTGGGTGGGTCAAATCTTGGTGGAGGCTCAAGGGTTCCATTCACATGACTGAGTAGTGCTTGACTCTCAAGAAGGGGAAGCAATTGGCTTTTCCACAGGAGGTAGTTTGAGGAAGAGAGTTTAATTGTTACCATGGGGATCATGGTGTTGAAAGTGAAGAGTGTGGATTCGGCAGCTATGATGAGATTGAAGGATCAATGGACGTTAATCCAAGAATGGCTCTGATACCATGAAAATTCTTGAAGAATAAATCACCACACTGCTCTTAATGATGGTGAGTATGTCTAGTTATATATATGTACAAGGTGCTTACATATCATTCAACAATATTTACAGCTTAATTACTATGAAATTGATGGAAAGAATATCCCATAATTGAGCTAGATTAAAATATAATTAGGCTAGAATAGTGGGGTCAAATATATTATAGGAATTATGCCTTGGATTGGGCCAAAGTATCCTCAACAAAAAGTACATTTTCTGTGAACATTGCATCTTAGGCAAACATCGTAGACTCCACTTTAATAATGGAAAACATAAGACTACTTCCGTTTTTTAGTATATTCCTTCATCTCCTGTCAATCAATGGGGAAATAAATATTTTCTATCTTTAATTGATGAATTTTTGAGAAAAATATCGATTTTTTTATTAAAGCAAAAATCTTAAACCTTTCAAAAGTTTAAAACTTGAAAAACTTTGATTGAAAATTAGATTGGAAAGAAAATTAAAATCCTCATAATTGATAATGACTTAGAATTTTGCAATACTGAATTTGACATGAGTTGTAAAGAAAATGGGATTCTAAGATATAAACTATCCTTTATTCTCCATAGCAAAATAGGGTAACTAAAAGAATGAATAGAACAATTCTGAATATGACGAAGGTATATGATGATTAGTTCTGGAGCTCTCAAAGTATTGGTCAAAAAAGATCTTCAGTAACCAAAAACCATGGTTGCTAGTTGGTCACTAATTCACTGTAAATGAATGTCTTTATTGGCCAACTTATAATTGGTTGCTAACTCTAGAACATTCAGTAACCTAACTTTGGATGGTAAAGGACTTGGTTTGGCGGCTAATATTTGTAAAAAATTACTAGATTTGCACCCTTTTGCAACTGAACAATGGTTGTTAAAAAGCATCAATTAAAACTATTGTCAATTTTTAGCACCCAATATTTGTTCAATGAAGGCACACCATTAATGACCCTATATTAGGGTTGCTAACGGGACGGGTTAGGGGTGGGGAGGGTTAGGGTTAGGGCGAGGAGGGGTCCCTACCCTGTCAGGCATTTTCTCGTCCCGTAGCCGCCCTGTTACTAGTTTGAGGAAGGGCGGGACGAGTTTGGGTGATTGTTCTGTTTACATACCCATTTATTTTTTTTATTTTTATTTTTTGATAATTTATTTTATTGCCCCCATTTATTTAAGTGAGGCAATAATATAATAATTAAAATTTTTAATTAGGTAATTTACTTTTAAAAGTTAAATTATACGAATATATTTAGTAAACTCAAGTTTTTATTATTTATCATAATCTCTAGATAATCTTAGTTGTCATCTTCTATTAGAATTAATGAAATTTCATGGAATTTTTTCTTTTAAAATATTGAATTCTCACTACTAAAAACAAAGTTTCGGGCACGGATTTTCCGTTCCTAAAGCTTCAATATGCGTTGTTAATAATCTTCACCAACGGAATATTTGCAACCACAAATCCGTTGTTAATTTGAGGGTCGCTGATAGTTACCAACGGATCATCCGTTTCTAATCACCAACGGATGCAATCCGTTAATAATTTTCCGTAGGTGAAAAGCTGTTTTTTAGTAGTGTCTTTATAAAAATAAAAAAACTAAACGGGGCAGGGCCCTGTTACCCTTACCTGCCTCAGGGGGAATTCCCCACTTCATACCCGACTGATTATCCGTTGGTAATTTTCCATAGGTGGAAAGCTGTTTTTTAGTAGTGTCTTTATAAAAATAAAAAAACTAAACGGGGCGGGGCCCTGTTACCCTTACCTGCCTCAGGGGGAATTTCCCACTCCATACCTGACTGATTAAGCAGATAATCACCACCACGTTCGAGATGTGACCCCACGAGTATTGAGTTTGACGAGTATTTTTGCTATCCCATCAAATACTAGTCTATGAAGAATAGTTGGTAAAAATAGTACCTATCACAAACCAGTCATTGGTTAATGAATGGACAATTTTTTATTTTTTTAATCTTTTAACAACCAAAATTTTATTGCAGAAAGATATTTACCTACCAAAATCCATTTTTGTCAAACGTTAAATAAAAACCATTAAAGACATTTAACAATAAATATTTGGTCGCTGCTAATATTTGGCTAATTGTTTAGTTGAATTTTCAACAACCACAAGTTAGTTGCTATAAATAATTAGTTGTTTTAAACTAATAAATATAAAAAATGCACAGGAGAAAATAACAAAATTAACAAGAAACAATAGTTGCTACAAAATGATAATTGTAATTGCATATATAACAATTACTAATAAAATTTAATAAGAGAAAACGAAGAAATGATAAACTGGAATAAAATCATGGAAATTTATTTCATCTTACTAGCCTTGGCAACATCACCAGCATTCATCCGCAAAACAACACCATTTAAGTATTATTAACACAAGACAAGTGCAAATAATATCTTAATAAATTGATCAAAGTTATGTAGAAGTGGAAAAGTAGAAAAAGTTGCATTCCCCTACTTTGTATGTGAAGATTAAGTTTTTTCCCTTATTTTTTCCCTTTCTGAACAATGTTGGGGAAAGGGGGTATGGCAATTTTGGTTAGATATATGGAGCAAATTCTTAACATGACATCATAGCATCGGCATTATATATCTTCCCGCTGAACTTCTTCTCAAGCTCTCACTAGTCTAAGATGAAGAATCTTGCGGAAAGCTTTCCTAAGACGATAATGAATATGGATTACAAGAACCTTCTTTCTCCAGAATCATCAATTTGCCTGCACAATGTAAAATAGAGTGATGATCAACAAGCTACAAAATGGTGATTGGGCATAGAATAAGTGTTAATCAAGATAACTTTTACATTGTATCGTTGTTGTAAAGATCTTTCAAGTCACTCTTGATCCTTGGTTTGTAGTTTCTAAGTCGAACAGAGCTTACATACACACCAAGAAGGTTAAACCATCACAAATTGCATTCATGGAAATTTAATGGCTGAATAAAGTAGACGAATCCACTAGCTTCTATGGGGTAACGACCTGAGCAACATTCTCCTTAAACTCAGTGGGCTCAGCATCCTTGTCCATGTGAATCTTTTGCAATGCAGTGTACATCTTGAAAAAACTGATTTGAAAAAAAAAAAAAAAAATGAAATTGACTAATAGAGGTTTAATTAGATGTAGATCGTCCAAGCTAAGCAAGTAACCAACCTGAAATCAGTGAAACCAATATTTCAGAAAATATTCCCAATAAGAAGTCAGAAAAGTGGGCTGCGTACACAATTCGTATTATGAGCACAATGATAATCAGTGAGATACATGACTAGAACATATTAAGAGATTGATAGACTACTCATCAGAATTAAGTTTGCAAGATGTAGAAATTTCCTTTGACTTCGTAAAATTTCGTTATAATAAAAATGCCATTTCTCTGTTCCTAGAATTGATTGAATATAGAGTAATTATGGTAACATACAAACAGTTATCCTTGCTTCTTCATTTAATTGGCTAGGGTTCATATCAAATTAGCTTTACTAGACATCAGAGGTTCTTTCACACTTAACATCGAAGCGAATATTAGTATTTCTTTATCAGATATCTGAGGTTTTCTCATCCAGAAATTCAAGTGCTCGGCAATAGGTATCAATAAAATCACAAATCCACAAAAAAATCAGACAATAGCAGGAAACATTAGCAGCAAACATTCAGAATGTAGCAATCAATGCATTGCATAAACTGTCTATTATAAGATCTATATTATACAAGAAATTTTGACAATTAGCTATTGAAAGGAAAAAACCCAAACATCCTAAAGTAGAACTAGAGAAACACATAAAGGGAACAAGAGCGCACCAGTGTACAGGCAAGCTCTTGTTCCCTGGCCTACTAGGGTACATCCCGCGATTTACCTTCCTCACGATGCCCTAGGAGCTAGACGGTGGGGCTCTCAAGGTTGAGGTGCAACCTTTTTATTTTTATTTTAAAGAAACACATAAAGGGTAAGTTTCAAGTATGACAAAATGCACAATCATTTTAAAAAAAGAATAAACTTTTAAATGAAGCCAGCATTTCAATGGAAAACGAAGATGGTACCAGATATAATTTTCAGCATAACTAGTTCTATAAAATAGTTGTCTTGGTTAGTTTGGATTAGGCAAAGTTGAAAACCCACATAGGTACATGAAAACCTATGTTGACAAAATAGGTTTGAACTTGCTGTTTCGACAGGGAAATTTGGAAACTGGCTGGAATCTGTCCGAATAGTGCTCGAAACTGAAGTAATTGTAAATCTAGAATGTTCGAGCTACATGTTATATTGATTCAACCGCCGAAATCGGTTGACCGGTGATTAGTTTGGATAATTTGCTATACTAAAGTTTGTAAGGTTTAATTAGGCCAAGCACTATAGCATGG
>NW_019258717.1:315832-322205 GCF_002742605.1 Olea europaea var. sylvestris
GAGTTTCTTGTTGTTATCTGGGTATTCATTTACTTTTACCACCATCTGTCTTTATATACAATTTTGGAAAAAAAAAAAAAAAATAGGGATGCATTAACAACGATGGAAGGAAAACTGGAAAGTAAAAGTTTGGGTAACTTAAGAAAAACAACCCATGAAAATTGGAATGGAAATTTACGTAACTGTGTAATCTGAATTGTTGAACTATTAAATATGAATTAAAACGAGTTTCATAAACAGCCAAACGCCTGGAAAGATCTGAAAACGTGTATAAACCACTAAGGAATATAAACATCAATAACTATAAAAAAATAAATTAAATCACTAGTACTTACTTAATAACCGTCAAATTAATGAGACCTCCACTAACTCACACATTAATTCAAGCATGAACTTTAATGCAAATAAATGGTATTCAAGCATTATATAATCACGTCTTCGTGTCCTAAATTCTCATCATCAAAGTTATCTTTTCCTTGCATATTGAGATGACTTCCAAATTTGTTCTCTTGGTTCTTCTTGGTGTTCTTATTTGCACCACCACCGCGAGAAAGCTAGTAGGCTCAGACGGTTCTTTCGATGATGCAAAATTCATTTTTCATCATTTAGGAGGTGGCGGTGGGGGTGGAGGTGGTGGTGGAGGTGGAGGAGGAGGAACAGGGGGTGGTTCTGGTTTCGGAGAAGGATTTGGTGGTGGGTTTGGAGGAGGTGCTCAGGGAGGAGGAGGAGGTTTTGGTGGCGGAGGCGGAGGCGGATTGGGTGGAGGATCTGGTAGTGGATTTGGATTTGGTGCAGGATACGGTGGTGGGATAGCACAAGCAGCCGCGGAAGAATTCATGGTGTAATTAATAAAGTTTCACTCTGATGCATTTCTTCAAACCTAATGATTATTTTCATGGCACAACCAAAATAAACTACTTGATTGCAGATCTTTGATTTTGTACTCAAATTTATTCAAAAAGCAAATTTTAGTAATGTAAAATATAATATTTTTAAAGTGAACAATTTATTGGAGCATGTTAATACCATAAATTCTAAGTGTATAAGTTCGTCCATTGCTTAGTCCCAAATTAACAAGTCATATCCAACTTGACTCCGATGCTCAATTCAGAGTCGACTTTGACATGCTCAATTTGGAGTCGAGTTTGATTGTGTAACGAAAGATCTTTGGGGTGCCGAATTATTTGTATTTATATTTTTGTAGGCCTTAGACACGAATTAAACAGCGCTAAATTTAGCAAAAAAACATGTTTGAGCGTTCACAATCAACAAGAAACTATAAAAGTTGATACCCTCAAATCAAATTGTGCACGAACTGTGGTAAAATAAATGAAACTTATAGATACCCATGCACTTAAATTCGTAAATTATGCAAAAATAAATTTGTACGTTTTGGAAGTAAATTGTCATGAGCACGAATTTGCCTTCAAACATTTTGCACAAATTTCTTTGTAAATTAGTAGTGCATTCTACCAAATCTTGACGAGTTTTACAGAAAAAAGTAAAAGTTTTTTGAGGAGTTGATATGTCATGGTGAGTTCGGATTGAGCAAAGATGAAAACTCACATAGGAACAACGAAAACCTGCGTTGATAAAACAGGACTCGACGGAGATTATTTCGACTAAGAAAATTGAAAATCTGCCATAAAACTGGTCCCGGTAGTGCTTCAAAATGAACTATATTGTAAACCAAGAAATTCCCAGCTACTAAACCGAATCATTAACCAAAACTGATTGAACCCGTGACTTGTTTTGGCGATTTGGACACTTGGAAATCCAAAAGTTTGTAACGGTTAATTAGGCAAAGCACTATAGTATTGCACTCATTAAGAAAAGTACGTTTTATCTAAATGAATATCAATAACACGGCATCTTCAATCCATCTTCTTTCGTTGATGCAAACCAAAATATTGTTATCCCCGAAGAACCCATCCTTGTCCCTTACCCAGATAGTTCTAGCTTGTTTCCAATTCGTGAGGGATTACAAAACTCTCCCAAACTCCTCCACCTAACTCATGCGTGAAAAGCTTGTAGTCTTGGTTCCGTCAACAAATTAAGACAACGAAAATTAAAAAATGTATAATCTATAATGCGATTTTTGGGAATTAGTGATGGATAAGTGGTTAGTTCTTGAAGGTCCTAAGTAATGCATGGTAGAAATTAATGTTTAACTTTAAAAATTAACATTTTTAGTAGAAAAAATTGAATTCCTAACGAAGGCTGTTATAATTATGGTCAGGTTATGATCTTAATACACATTAACAATGTTAACTACACAAAATAAGAAAAAAAATATTAATCTGCTATTATTTCAAAAGTACCTTTTCTGTGAACATTGCATCTTAGGCAAACATTATAGACTCCACTTTAATAATGGAAAACATAAGACTACTTCCATTATTTAGTATATTCCTTCATCTATTGTCACTCAATAGGGAAATAAATATTTCCTATCCTTGATTGATGATTTTTCAAGAAAAATATGGATTTTTTTTTATTAAAGCAAAAATCTTAAAGCTTTGAAAAGTTTAAAACTTGAAAAACTTTGATTGAAAATCAGATTGGAAAGAAAATTAAAATCCTTATAATCGATAATGGTTTAGAATTTTGCAATACTGAATTTGACATGAGTTGTAAAGAAAATGGAATTCTAAGATATAAATTGTCCCTTTTCTCCATAGCAAAATGGAGTAACTGAAAGAGTGAATAGAAAAATTCTAGATATGGTGAAGGTATATGATGATTAGTTCTGGAGCCCTCAAAGTATTGGTCAGAAAGGATCTTCAGAGACCAAAAAACCATGGTTGCTAGTTGGTCCCTAATTCACCATAGATGAATGTCTTTATCGGCCAACTTATAATTGGTCGCTGATTCTAGAACATTCAGTAACCTAACTTTGGTTGGTAAAGGATTTGGTTTGGCAACTAATAATTGTAAAAAACTAGTAGATTTGCACACTTTTCCAACTAAACTATGGTCGGTAAAAAGCATCAATTAAATCTATTGTGAATTTTTAGCACCCAATATTTGTTCAATGAAGGTGCACCATTAACGACCATATATTAAGGTTGGTAACGGGACGGGTTTGGGGTGGGACGGGATCCCCACCCTGCGGGGCATTTTCTCGTCCACTACTTGACTCGTTACTAGTTTGAGGTAGGGCGGGACAGGTTTGGGTGATTGTCCCATTTATGTACCCATTTAATTTTTAATAATTTATTTATTGCTCTCATTCCTTTAATTGAGGCTATAATAATTAAATTTTTTAATTAAGTAATTTATTTTTAAAAGTTAAATTATTCAAATATATTTAACTAAAATTCTTATTATTTATCATATTCCTTATACAATCTTAGTTGCCATCTTCTATTAGAATAAATGAAATTTCATGGAGTTTTTCCATTTAAAATATTGAATTCTTCATAAAAAAAATAAAAAAAAATTAAGCGAGGCAGGGCTCTGTTACCCATACCTGCCTCGGAGGAATTCCTCACTCCATACCCGACCGATGAAGCGAATAATCCCCGCCCCGTTCGAGACGAGACCCCACGAGTATCGAGTTTAACGAGTATTTTTGATATCCCTATCAAATATTGGTCCATGAAGAATAGTTGATAAAAATAGTACCTATCACAAACCAATCATTGGTCAATGAATGGGCAATTTTTTATTTTTATAATCACTTAACAACCAAAATTTTATTGCAGAAAGATATTTAACAACCAAAATCCATTTTTGTCAAGTTTTAAATAAAAACCACTAAAGACATTTAACAATTAATATTTGGTCGCTGCTAATATTTTGACTAATTGTTTAGTTGAATTTTCAACAACCACATGTTAGTTGCTATATCTAATAAGTTGTTTTAAATTAATAAATATAAAAAAAATGCACAGGAGAAAATAACAAAATTAACAAGAAACAATAGTAGCTACAAAATGATAATTGTCATTGCATATATAACAATTACTAATAAAATTTAATAAGAGAAAACGAAAAAAATGACAAAATGGAAAGCATAAAATCACGGAAATTTATTTCATCTTACTAGCCTTGGCAACATCACTAGCATTCATCCGCAAAACAACACCATTTAAGTATTATTAACACAAGACAAGTGCAAATAATATCTTAATAGATTGATCAAAGTTATGTAGAAGTGGAAAGGTAGAAAAAGTTGCATCCCCCTACTTGGTAAGTGAAGATTAAGTTTTTTCCCTTATTTTTTCCCTTTCTGAACAAAGTTGGGGAAGGGGGTATTGCAATTTTGGTTAGATAAATGGAGCAAATCCTTAACATGACATCATAGTAGCAGCATTATATAGCTTCCCGCTGAACTTCTTCTCAAGCTCTTACTAGTCTAAGATAAAGAATCTTGCGGAAAGCTTTCTTAAGAAATAACAAATATGGATTACAAGAACCTTCTTTCTCCTGAATCATCAATTTACCTGCACAATATAAAATGGAGTGATGATCAACATGCAACAAAATGGTGATTGGGCATAGAATAAGTGTTAATCAAGATAACTTTTACATTGTATCGTTGATGTAAAGATCTTTCAAGTCACTCTTCATCCTTGGTTTGTAGTTTCCAAGTCGAACAGAGCCTGCATACACACCAAGAAGGTTAAACCATCACAAATTGCATTCATAGAAATTTAATGGCTGAATAAAGTAGACGAATCCACTAGCTTCTATGGGGTGACGACCTGAGCGATAGTCTCCTTAAACTGTGGGCTCAGCATCCTTGTCCAAGTGAATCTTTTGCAATGCAGTGTACATCTTCAAAAAATTGATTTCGTTAAAAAAAAAAAAAATTGAAATTGACAATAGAGGTTTAATTGGATGTAGATCACCCAAGCTAAGCAGGTAACCAACCTGAAACAAGTGAAACCAATATTTCAGAAAATATTCCCAATAAGAAGTCAAAAGAAGTGCGAATATGTGGCTGCGTACACAATTCATATTATGAGCACAATGATAATCAGTGAGATACATGACTAGAACATATTAAGAGATTGATAGACTACTCATCAGAATTAAGTTTGCAATTTCCTTATAATAAAAATACCCTTTCTCTGTTCTTACAATTGATTGAATATAGAGTAATTGTTGGGTTTTTTGATACCCAATAATCTGGGTGATGATTTAAAGCAGTTGTCGGATTATTTATCGACACCATGGACTTGGCTCGGCTAAGAGACGAACTACACTTTTGGATGGCTCGGGTTTGGGTTGGATGATTATTTGGTTAGTTGGACCAATTAGTGATTAACATGGAGTTGAATATTGGCCCATTAGTTTAGGATAATTGGTAGCCCTCTTAGTGAACCCTAGGCCCAATTGGAGTGACCTAAACTAACATATATATGTATTTATCTCCTAGCCGTTTTGGTGGTGTGTGTCTGTTGTAGCAATGGAGAGGAGAGTTGAGAGAAGAGAGGCAACTGAGAGAGAGGAAAGCTATGTGAGGTTGTGAGTAAGATTCAAACACTGTTCTTCTTCCTCTCCACCTTTGTGGATTGCTAACACCACCACCCTTCTCCTTTGTGGGGTTTGAGAGAGTTTGGACAATCCAAAGTGAAGGCGAAAGTCTTGGGTCGAGCCAAGATAAACCGGTGTTCGTTTGGTTGTTTTATGAGCCCGGAATCAAGATTTATAGAGGGATTTCCGCTACAAATGGTATCAGAGCTTGTGTTGTTGATAAATCTATGATTTTTGGGGCGAAAAACGAGCTGAAAGTGGTCAGAAACGGATGTGAAAATCAGAGGCAGAAACTGTTCGATTTTTTAAATTTTCTGTCAGATCTGTTTTAGTGTTTTCTGGTGAAACCAAAAGAAGTTTGGCAAAACAGACACCACCGGTGGACTGTGCAAGCAAAGAAGAAGCCGGAAGGATGACAAGTCACCGGCAAGTGGCCGACCGGCGCGACGCGTGACGACGACACGTAAGGGTACGTCCGTCCGATTCTGGCGAAGTGGTCTTCAGACAGAATCTTCCCCATGACGAGATGGACCTTGCAGTGTTTTCAGATTTCAGTTTGGAGCAATACAGTGAAAGTTGGACGATTTTGCCCTTGGACGTTCGGGTGCCGGGTGCTGTTTTCGTGTTGCTGTGGTTGCTGATGACTTTAGGATGAATAGTAATAGACCTGAAGTGGTGAATTCGCGTCTCGAGATATTTATGGACCTTCAGACGTGGTCCTCTCCGTATCGTATTCTTTGCTTTTTATTATTGCAGTTGAAATAAATGTGTAGAGTAATTTATTTTTTGCATTAGAGGTCATCGTGTGGGGTGACATTAGGTTTGGGGTTACCATGAAGGGGTAACCATTGCCTGTTGCTAGACCTAGGAATTATTTGTTAATTATTTG
>NW_019258717.1:323891-325734 GCF_002742605.1 Olea europaea var. sylvestris
GTGGAGTGTGAGAGAGACACTTCTATCACTTCTGTAAGGTGGAGTCCCATTATCCACGTAGGTTAGGAGAAGCGATGTGGTGATAGAGGATCATCCCGAGAGTTTAGGATCTATTGTAACTTGTTAGTTAGACATGAGTTAAGTGATTGGTTTAGTGAGCATTGTGGGCGATGAGACGAGATATGTGTTCTCGAGGTGTGAGCAACACGGAATGGGATAGGATAAGTGTGGTGAGATCTTCTCTTATGGTTATTTATGCATGTGTCGCATATGTGGTTGACCATGGTTTGATTAACTAGGTGTTAATCTGTGGTTCTGTGTGAACGTGGTTTTGAAAAGATCTGTGTGTATGTTATCCTATATATCTTCATCGCATGATTGTTTGTTTACTGTGAATATTTGTTTCTACTTGGGTGTTCTTGACCTTAGCTCTGGTGAGTACATGGAGCAAGTATCATATGTGTTTCAAGTTGGAAACACGAGGTAAGGTCTGTTATTCCAATTTTATTGGATTACCTAGATTGTGCAAGTATAAACTGTGTGTTTTGTTTGCTTGCAGATTATTGGGCATCAAGGTGGAGATTGTTGGATTTTTTGATACCCAATAATCCGGGCGATGATTTAAAACAGTTGTCGGATTATTTATCGACACCATGGACTTGGCTCGACTCGGAGACGAACTACACTTTTGGATGACTCGGGTTTGGATTGGATGATTATTTGGTTAGTTGGACCATTTAGTGATTAATATGGAGTTGAATATTGGCCCATTAGTTTAGGTTAATTGGTAGCCCTCTTAGTGAACCCTAGGCCCAATTGGAGTGACCTAAACTAATATATATATATATATATATATATCCCAGCCATTTTGGTGGTGTGTGTGTGTTTTAGCAATGGAGAGGAGAGTTGAGAGAAGAGAGGCAATCGAGAGAGAGGAAAACCATGTGAGGTTGTGAGTAAGATTCAACCACTATTCTTCTTCCTCTCCATACCTTTGTGGATTGCTAACACCACCACCCTTCTCCTTTGTGGAGTTTGAGAGAGTTTGGACAATCCAAAGTGAAGGCGAAAGTCTTGGGTCGAGCCGAGGTAAACCGGTGTTCATTTGGTTGTTTTATGAGCCCGGAATCAAGATTTATAGAGGGATTTCCGCTACAATAATTATGGTAACATACAAACAGTTATCCTTGCTTCTTTATTTAATTGGATAGGGTTCATGTCAAATTAGCTTTACTAGACATCAGAGGTTTTTTCACACTTAACAATGAAGTGAATATTAGTATTTCTTTATCAGATATCAGAGGTTTACTCATCCAAAAGAAATTCAAGTGCTCGGCAATAGGTATCAACAAAATCACAAAAATTCCATTAAAAAAAAATAGACGATAGCAGCAAACATTGAGAATGTAGCAATCAATGCATTGCATAAACTGTCAGTTATAAGATCTATGTTATACAAGAAATTTTGAAAATTAGCTATTGAAAGGGAAAAAAAAAACCCTAACATCCTAAAGTAGAACTAAAGAAACACATAAAGAGTAGATCAATCAACATTTGTCTTACTTTCAGCGGCAGGGTGGAGGTTCGATTCTTGGTGGGAATCTGAGGCCAGATTTATTTGGTATGGAGCAATCACTTTGGAGGAGGATCTCTTGTGCGCAGAAGTGTACAAGCGGTGGGGGGAACCTGTGATTCAGTTGAGGCATAACTCGCGATTTACCCCCTCCAAGATTCTAGGGGCAAGGATTTTGGAGGTCCATGATTTAGTCTCGTATAAGCTGGGATACATGGATATCAAAAAATAAAAAAATAATTAAAAAAAAAAAAAGAAACACATAAAGGG
>NW_019258717.1:325864-329903 GCF_002742605.1 Olea europaea var. sylvestris
AAATCGAGAAAATTCTAGCTATATGTTAGATTGATTCAACCGCCAAAATCGGTTGACCGGTGACTAGTTTGGACGATTACTATACAAAAGTTTGTAAGGGTTAATTAGGCCAAGCACCATAGCGTGGCCCTTACAAAGAAAAGAATGTTTTCCCCCGTTTGGTTGGGATTGAAATAAGATTTTTAGTATATTTTGATAAAAGTTGATTAAATGTGTGGTTGAAAAGTCATGGATCCTAAAAAATATGTTGTTAAAATTAATTATTAACTTCGACTTAGATTAAAATCTGGATTCCAATAAGAGGGCATCTTCAATTTGTCCTATCTTGTTGATCCAAACCAAAATGTTGCCATCCCTGAAGAAACAATCCTTGCCTGTAACCCGTTAGGTTGCTCATACTCCCAATTCATAAGGGATTCTAGAACTCTCCCAAAATCCTCTATCTGCCAAGCTTCATAGCCCCGTCTACATTGAAGAAGACTTAGGGCCTATTTTATTCGTTCGAATTCCATGGAAAATGGAATTCGAATTCCACCTTTTTCCAATTTTGTGTATTTGATACGTTTTAATTTCCATGGAATTCCATTTTCTTGCTTGTCTTGGGAAATAGAATTTTCTTAGTTTTTAAGGAAAACCAATTCTTGACCTACTGTTCACGATTTTTTTGTTCTATTTTGTGATTTATTTATTTATTATTTTTTTTGTTTGCAATGGAAACAAATTTTAAGAATTATTGTAAAAAAATATTTCACTTTAATTTACAATTTTCATGTAAAATAAAGTCAAACGTATACCAAAAGATAGATGATTTTCTTGATTTTTTTTTTGTTGTCAATGGAAACAAATTTCATTCTCAATATCAGTAAAATCTATCTCTTTAATTGATAATTTTCATGTAAAACAAAGTCAAACGAACACCAAAAAATACTTTTATTTCAACATTTTTCACGTGAAAAATTATACCAATCAGATACAATAATTTACAATTTTTAGGCAATTCAATTCCCTGAAATTCATTTTTAACTCAATTCAATTCCGTCTTTGCAATCAAACGGACCCTTAAAAAATTCAGAGAACGTATAATATATAATGGGTCTTCATATCATGAATTATTTGTTCCATTATCAAGCAAATTGTCCAAGTACCGTGTTGGGTACGCTTGATCCAAGAACTTTGTGCCAGTGCCCGAGTATGGGAATGCGACCCAGATTTTTCATGAGTTGAGGCGTGTGCTTTTTGCTATTTTTTATTTTGCATTGATAATTGCCTCTGTTTGTGCACCGGCGTTTGTATGAATTAGTTTAGTTGCTGCCTTTCAAGAGTTTGTTGTTGTTAGTTGGGTATGCATTTATTTTTTTTTACAATTTTTATTGCTTTTTTTTTTTTTTTTTTTGATGACTCAGGTGTCCGAGCTTCATCTGATTAATCTTAAAGAGTGACGATCTTTCCCCTGATTGGCCATCCGGGTAAATCCAGATGCGATTACAGCTTATAAACACTTGGACTGGACATTCGAGATGCGATTATTTTCCCTGTGGACCTCCCTTTACGACATACGAACAGGACCTCCGGAGGAGCAATAAAGCGACCATAACTTTGCCTCTATAGGATATCTACCTTCCAATATAAATGTTGCCTTCCAGCTATCGCGGGGATTCGAACTTCGATGCTACATAGAGAACCCTCATACTTTTTCACTGTGTCATGTCCGTGGGGACTACAATTTGTATTGTTTATTTTGATTGTGGTTGAACTTTTTACACATGCAATAGCTACAAATGCCAGGCAAATATTTAAAAATGGGATAGATTTTCTGTTGCAATGCGTTACAAATATTAACTTGCTGATTCTCTTTCCCAACGATACTCATCGAGTAAAATCTCATTTCTTGCATTTTCTTCAAAATCCCTGATACTTGAGTTGGGATTACTTAAAGTTGATAAAAAAAAACACTTACCGTCGTCTGTCTTTGCATATAATTTTGAAAAAAAAAAAGAAAAAGGGATGCATTAAATGGAAGGAAAACAGGAAAATAACACATGAAAATTGGAATGGAAATTTATTTAACTGTGTATTCTGAATTGTTGCACTATAAAAAATGAATTACAACGAGCTTCATAAATAGCCAAACGCCTGGAAAGATCTGAAAACGTGTATAAACCACTGAGGAATATAAACATCAATAACTATAAAAAAAAATCACAAGTACTTACTTAATAACCTTCAGATTAATAAGACCCCCACTAACTCACACATTAATTCAAGCATGAACTTTAATGCAAATAAATGATATTCAAGCATTATATAATCGCGTCTTCGTGTCCTAAATTCACATCATCAAGGCTATCTTTTCCTTGCAAATTGAGATGACTTCCAAATTTGTTCTCTTAGTTCTTCTTGGTGTTTTGTTTGCAACACCACCGCGAGAAAGCTAGTTGGCTCAGACGGTTCCTTCAATGATCCATTTTTGATCACTGGAATTTAGGCGGTGGCGGTGGGGGTGGTAGTGGTGGAGGTGGAGGAACAGGGGGTGGTTCTGGTTTCGGAGAAGGATTTGGTGGTGGGTTTGGAGGTGGTGCTCAAGGAGGAGGAGGAGGTTTTGGTGGCGGAGGCGGTGGTGGTGGTGGAGGCGGATTGGGTGAAGCATTTGGTAGTGGATTAGGATTTGGTGCAGGATACGGTGGTGGGATAGCACAAGCAGCCGCGGAAGAATTCATGGTGTAATTAATAAAATTTCAGTCTTATGTATTTCTTCAAACCTAATGATTATTTTCATGGCACAACCAAAATAAACTACTTGATTGCAGATCTTTTATTTTGTTATCAAATTTATTCAAATTGCACATTTTTGTAATGTAAAATATAATATTTTTAAAGTGAACAATTTATTGGAGCACGTTAATACCGTATATTCTAAGTGTAAAAGTTCGTCCAATGCTTAGTCCCAAATTAACAAGTCATATCCAACTAGACTCCGATTCTCAATTCAGATTCGACTTTGACATGGTGAATTTGGAGTCGACTTTGATTGTGTCATGAAAGATTTTAGGTGTGCCGAATTATTTGTATTTATATTTTCGTAGGCCTTAGACATAAATGAAATAGCGCCAAAATTGAGCAAAAAAACATGTTTGAGCGTTCACAATCAGCAAGAAACTATAAAAGTTGATACCCTCAAATCAAATTGTGCACGAAATTTTTTTCTTCATAAAGATTTTTTGCGAAGTAGTAAAATAAATGAAACTTATAGCTACCCATGCACTTAAATACGTAAATAATGAAAAAAAAAAAAAAAAAGAAAGAAAGAAAGAAAGAAGAAAATTCTACATTTTGGAAGTAAATTGTCATGAGTATGAATTTGCTTCAAACATTTTGCACAAATTTCTTTGTAAATTTGTAGTGTATTCAACCAAATTTTGACGAGTTTTACGGAAAAAAGTTAAAATTTTTTGAGGAGTTGATATGTCAAGTTGAGTTCAAATCGAGCAAAGATAAAAACTCACATAGGAACAACAAGACCCTGTTTCACGGGGTGCCTTTCTTCTTGGCACAGAAAGGGACACCGTGCGGCAGTAGTCTGCTCCGCTAGACTACCTTCCGCCTTTTCTCGGTCGCGTCGGGACGAAAGAAAATTTGATTGCAATTTTGTAGAAAGCTTACAATTGAGAATTTGAATACATTGAAAGTAAATTGAACATTGATTGCTGAAAACTGAACATTACAATTGATGAAATCAGAAAATTACAAATGCTGGTGCAGGGGGCGGACACCAGTGAGCTTGAAAGATTTTTGAATGACTAATACCCCCTATAATAGCATTCTGAACAAAAACCCAAGTGACGGGAGTAGACGTTTAAAAGACGAGGAATCATACTAATCTTTTACCAATATCAGAGCTATTTTACAATTAAAATAACTATTACAATGAAACGAAAATTACAACTCAAACTTGAAGTAATATTTACAATGTGCGGCCGAAGTTGGGCAAACTGCGGCTGCGATAGTGTCAAGGGGCTAAGTAAAGCTGCGGTCCTTGACA
>NW_019258717.1:332027-365045 GCF_002742605.1 Olea europaea var. sylvestris
TACACGGTTCAGGAATTCTGAGTCTAGGAGCATACTCGTGTGCGGGAGCTTGCCCATTGCCCACCGCACGTTGGAGTACTCGCAATTGAGCTCTCAACGCTTCCATTTCATCCTGCAGATCAGGAATGATTGCAGCAGCTTCCGTCATTACTGCGCAAGCTCTTTGGCTTTCATCCAATTGGATGTGTAATCCACGAATCTCAGATTCGGCCATCTCGACTTTTTCCTCGAGACCTTCCACAGCATAGCACAACCTAGTAGCTGTCTCATCAAGCGCATCCACGCGCTGTTTCGTAGTACCCTTCTTGTGAGGCTCTACCACTTCAGTGGTGTGTGATGTAATTGGATCCATAGCTTTCTTATCGAGGGTCTTGAGCCGCAGCTCTGATACCAACTTTCACGGGGTGCCTTTCTTCTTGGCACAGAAAGGGACACCGTGCGACAGTAGTCTGCTCCGCTAGACTACCTTCCGCCTTTTCTCGGTCGCGTCGGGACGAAAGAAAATTTGATTGCAATTTTGTAGAAAGCTTACAATTGAGAATTTGAATACATTGAAAGTAAATTGAACATTGATTGCTGAAAACTGAACATTACAATTGATGAAAGCAGAAAATTACAAATGCTGGTGCAGGGGGCGGACACCAGTGAGCTTGAAAGACTTTTGAATGACTAATACCCCCTATAATAGCATTCTGAACAAAAACCCAAGTGACGGGAGTAGACGTTTAAAAGACGAGGAATCATACTAATCTTTTACCAATATCAGAGCTATTTTACAATTAAAATAACTATTACAATGAAATGAAAATTACAACTCAAACTTGAAGTAATATTTACAATGTGCGGCCGAAGTTGGGCAAACTGCGGCTGCGATAGTGTCAAGGGGCTAAGTAAAGCTGCGGTCCTTGACACCCTGTGTTGATAAACAGGACTCGGCAGAGATTATTTCGATGAAGAAAATTAAAAATCGGCTATAAAACTGGTCCCGGTAGTGCTTCAAAATGAACTATATTGTAAACCAAGAAAATCCCAGCTATTAAGCGGAATCATTAACCAAAACTGATTGAACCGGTGACTTGTTTTGGCGATTTGGACACTTGGATATCCAAAAGTTTGTAACGGTTAATTCGGCCAACTTATAATTGGTCACTAACTCTAGAACATTCAGTAACCCAACTTTGGTAGGTAAAGGACTTGGTTTGGCAGCTAATAATTATAAAAAACTAGTAGATTTGCAACCTTTTGCAGCTAAACTATGGTCGGTAAAAAGCATCAATTAAAACTATTGTCAATTTTTAGCACCCGATATTTGTTCAATGAAGGTACAACATTAATGACCATATATTAGGGTTGGTAACGGGACGGGTTTGGGGAGGGGCGGGATCCCCACCTTGCCGGGCATTTTCTTGTCCTGTACCCACCCCATTACTTGTTTGAGGCAGGGCGGGATGGGTTTGGGTGATTGTTCCGTTTACATACCCGTTTAATTTTATTTTATTTTATTTCTTGATAATTTATTTTATTGCCTCAATTCATTTAAGTGAGGCAATTTTTTAATTAAGTAATTTATTTTTAAAAGTTAAATTATTCAAATATATTTGGTAAACTAAAGTTTTTATTATTTAAAATATTCCTTAGATAATCTTAGTCGCCATCTTCTATTATAATTAATGAAATTTCATGGAGTTTTTCCATTTAAAATATTGAATTCTTTATAAAATAAAAATAAAATTAAACGGGGCGGAGCCTTTTAACCCATACATGCCTTGGGGGGAATTCCCCACTCCATGCTCGACCCATGAAGCGGATAATCCCTGCCCGGTTCGAGATGGGACCCTAGGAGTATCGAGTTTAACGAGTATTTTTGCTATCCCTATCAACTATTGGTCTATGAAGAATAGTTGGTAAAAATAGTACCTATCACAAACCAATCATTGGTCAATGAATGGACAATTTTTTATCTTTTTAATCTTTTAAAAACCAAAATTTTATTGCAGAAAGATATTTACCAACCAAAATCCATTTCTGTCAAATTTTAAATAAAAACCATTAAAGACATTTAACAATTAATATTTGGTCGCTGCTAATAATTTGACTAATTGATTAGTTGAATTTTCAACAACCACAAGTTAGTTGCTATAACTAATTAGTTGTTTTAAATTAATAAATATAAAAAAATGCACAGGAGAAAATAACAAAAAACAATAGTAGCTACAAAATGATAATTGTCATTGCCAATATAACAATTACTAATAAAATTTAATAAGAGAAAACGAAAAAATGATCAACTGGAAAGAATAAAATCACGGAAATTTATTTCATCTTACTAGCCTTGGCAACATCACCAGCATTCATCTGCAAAAAAACACCAATTAAGTATTATTAACGCAAGACTAGTGCAAATAACTTCTTAATAGATTGATCAAAGTTACGTAGAACTGGAAAGGTAGAAAAAGTTGCATTCCCCTACTTGGTAAGTGAAGATTAAGGTTAATTAGGCCAAGCACTATGGCATGGCCCTCATAAAGAAAAGAATGTTTTCCTCAGTTTGGTTGGGATTAAAATCAGATTTTTAGTATATTTTGATAAAAGTAGATAAAGTGTGTTGTTGAAAAGTCGTAGATCCTATGAAATATGTGGTTAAAATTATTTGTTAATTTTGACTTCGACTAAAATCTGGATTTCAATAACGGGGCATCTTCAATCCGCCCTATCTTGTTGATCCAAACCAAAATGTTGTCATCCCCAAAGAAACCATCCTTGCCCGTAACCCAGTTAGGTTGTGCATATTCCTTATTTATCGGGGATTCTGGAACTCTCCCAAAATCCTCTATCTAGCAAGCTTCATAGCCTCGGCTATGTCGAAGAAGGCTTAGAAAATTTAGATAATGTATAATCTATAATGGGTCTTCACATCATGAATTATTTGTTCCATTACCAAGCAAATTGTCCAAGTACTGTGTAGGGTACGCTTGATCCAAGAACTCTTTGCTAGTGCCCGAATATGGGAATGCAACACAGATTTTTCATGAGTTAAGGCGTGTGCTTTTTTGCTATTTTTCATCTTCCATGGATAATTGCTTCTGTTTGTGCACCGGAGTTTGCATGAATTAGTTCAGTTGCTGCCTTTCAAGAGTCTCTTGTTGTTAGCTGGGTACGCATTTACTTTTATTCTATAATTTGCATTTTTTTTATGACTCAAGTGTCCGAGTTTCGTTTCACTAATCCTAAGGAGTAATGGTCTTCTCCCTGGTTCGTCATTCGGGTAAATCAGGATACGGTCACAACTTATACACATTTGGATCGGACATTCGGAATGCAGTTCTCTTTCCTGTGACCTCTCTTTACGACTTGCAAACAAGACCTCCGGAGGAGCAACAAAGCGACCATAACTTTGCCTCTATAGGATATCTGCTTTCCAATATAAATGTTGCCTTCCGGCTGTCGCGGGAATTTGAATTTCGATGCTACATAGAGAACCCTGTTAGGGGATACGTAATCCCACATCGGTTTAATACCGAAATAAATATCAATTTATAGAGATCTTGAGTTTCTCCACTTAATAAGGTTGACCTTATTAAGATGGACCTCAAGTCTTAACAAACCCTCCTGCTTTATCGTTGTGCTATGCCCGTGAGGACTACAATTTCAGTACAAGAAATATATACTTTCCCTACAAAAATTCTTGAGACATTGAGATTTGTGGGCGGAGTTCACTTTTCCCTACAAAAAAATATTTCGTAGGACTATGATTTGATTCAAAATTTTTAATATTGGAATGACTCATGCCCACAAAAAATTATATTTTTTCCCCGATAATAAAATTTAAAGGGCAAGATATATATTTAGCCTACAAAAATATCAAAAGTATTTGTAGGCTAATAATTAAAGAAAAAATCTCAATTACTATTTTTAATTTTAATCCCCACAAAATTTATATTTAAAGTTAAAAGATAAGTAAAATGAAAAAGAAAAATTACTTTTTTGAAAAACAAAATCCAAAAATTAAAAACCCTCAACACCTACGTAATATACCACTTTCTCATTTGCCTCCAAGGTTTTCCCCAAAATTTGTCATTCCCTCTTTAAAGTTTGCTGTCATCTACTCTCCTTTGCCTCAAAAAAAAATTTCCCAAAATTATTCATTCCCTCCCTTTGTTTCATCTGATTGATTGGCCCAAACCTAGTTCAAATTCTTCAGCTCATGCAAATTTCAGCTTCATCTACAGATGTATGTGATATTCTTCAATCTGTCTTCCAGGTATGCCCATTCCAAGATTATATCAAATATTAAAGTTTGTAGTTTATTCCATTTATATATGTCATTGTCCATAGGGTTAGCAATTAAATTCCTCCTCCTCTTGGTATTTGCGTTCAATATTGATTTTGACAAAGGGTTTTCCATGGAATTCTTATGTGGTCTGTCGTTGGATGAAAACCAGCCAATTTCAAAGCGATTTAGAGCTCAAGCTACATATAGTTTGGGTTGGATGCAAAAACATATTTAAATTGTTAATCATCTAATCATGCTCAAGGATAAGGAATTTAAATTAGATTCTATTTTGCTTTAAGTGTTTTTTGGTACAAGCAGTCGGATTAGTTTTTCTTGCATTTGTATCACTTGTACTATGAGGTTTATGTTGGTCAATATTAACATCTTGTTAGGTGGTGAATGACTGAATGTTAGCGAGAAATTCTTTGTCAATGGCGTTGAATATTGAAGAATAGTTAATGATTAGTCAATACGGTATGTTGGTAGCCCTCCTTTTGCTGCTGGTGATTAATGCATTTGTGTTATGAAATTCTTTCTCTCCTTCCGCTATTTTGTTTCCTGTTTCCATTGCTTGCTCTTATGCTATGAAGTGTAGTGCTGGTATTTGCTTGCTCTTATGCTATGAAAGTGTAGAGCATTATTAGATGATTAACAAATTTAAATTCCCCTGCCCTCAACTCCCTCATTAAAGCAATGACGAATGATTCAAGCCTGCTGGAATATGAGGCTTCATATAGGTTGGGTTGGATGCAAAAACCTGATGCTATCCCTGCATTAAAAACTGTTGTAGATAATCTTTGCTTGCATCCCATTGTTCGCCTAAAGGCTGCTGAATCTCTTGGTGCATTTGGTTTAGAGACAAGTATTCCAGTTTTGGAGACTAGTTTCCAATCGGATCAATCTCAAGAAGTTCGAGATACATGTGAACAAGCTCATACAGAATTTATCTTTAGAACACGTTTTGGTTAAAATTTTCCCTTTAATTTGTATGGATGATTGGAATGAGGTTTTACTTTATATTGATTTTTCTATATACAATCAATTGTACATGTCCATTGCCAATTTGATTGGAGAAGTTGTTATAACCATACTGAAGGAATATGTTACGGTTCACTGAAGGCATGTATAAAGCATGGCTTTTCTACTTGCAGGCATAATGAATTTTAATTTCTTCAGTTAATATGTGTATTCTGTTATGGTTTTATGTAATTTGATTGGCTGCACTAAGTGTCTTCCTATTGAACCCATGCTAAAGGTTATTGTAAACTCTATTAATTAAGAGATTTGTTATGAGGCACTGTGCACCAATTTTTGAGGCACTTAAATTTTGAAATTTTGCATTGTGCACCAATTTAAGTAACTGAATTAGATGTAGAACATGAGAAAAATTTGTGTAACTTTTCTTGTCAATTTAACATCCTTTTTAAGGCATAAGAATTTAGTGCACTGTTTTGTTTATAAATCCCATTTTTATTTACTAGATATGGGTGCATTAATTATGGGTTGAATATACTGTGACTTGTGAATTCTTGATTTGCATTCTTTCAAATATCAATGATTTTCCCATAGGCTATAATTGTTAAAGTTTACAAGCTAAATACGTTGTGACTAATTATTACTGATTATTAGTTAAAATATCTTGTAGGGGTTGTAGAAAGAGTTTTGAATAGCAGAGCTTCCTACAATTCAAATTGCAGCAAGGTAAGTTCGTAAATGGAAGACATGGGGACTTATGCGTACAAATTAGAGTATGATGAATGCATCTTTAATATCTCATGTATGGTTGTGCTATATTTCTTGCATATTTTGATTTTTGTGGACTGTTTTATATCTCTTGTGGATTGTGTTTGTAGGATGAGATGGGGACTGGTGCATCCAAACTTTAAAATGCATGTTACTGAATGATTTCATATATAGTCAAGATTTACACAAGACTCAATATTTTTTACCATGTCAACTACCTTCCAATGTATGCAACACAAAGAAAGAGTTAGAAGCAAAATGTGCTACTCGAAAGGTAGAATATGCAGCTCGACTGAAGATGGAGCAAATGATATAAAACAAGCCGAAGGTAGTTGAGCAACAATTCAATTATACGTTGTGAGAACTAGCAGCATATCTATTACACGAGGATTAAGAGTTTTGTTTTTTTTAGATGCGTAGTAATAGATATAGATCATTTTTTCTACTGTTTTTAAGTTTAGATGTAACCATACTTAGGGAATAACGTTTATTTCAGTTTTGGTGTAATATATTTGGATTCAAGTTTACATTGATTGACACTACATGTCTTAATTAATTTATTATCTTTTTGCATTTTTATGTTACTTTGAATAAGGTTATTAAAATTAATAAAATATCATTAATAAATAATTTAATTTCTTCCTACAAATTATTTTATTGTTAAGACAAATAATATGCTTTCCCCACAAAAAATTATTTGTCAAGAAAAGCATGGCTTAGTCCTCAAACTAATATGTACAATATTGTCACAATTTTTAATTGTAGGGGAAAATATGTATATTTTATCCCATAAATATGCTTTTCACACAAAAATTTAATTGTAGGGAAAAACTAGATTTAGCCCACAACATAATTTTTAGTGAAACGTGATATCGTTTTGTGGGCTAAAAGTAACTTTAGTAGATGAATGGTTTTACCGAGAGAAAACTTACACGACATATTGTATTTGTCTCCAAAGGATTCGTAGGGAAAAATCTTTCCCCACAAATTTCAAAATTTTGTGGGCTAAGGTCTTCCCCCTCGATGTTTGCCACACAAATGTGCCAAAAAAATAAATTTTGTCTGCAAAGAAATTTCCCCACAAATAAGAACCTTTCCCTACAAGATTTATTTGTAGGAAAAACATAAAATTCTTGTAGCGTTTGTATTGTTTATTTTGATTGTGGTTGAACTTTTTACACATGCAATAGCTACAAGTACAAGGCAAATATTTAAAAATGGGATAGATTTTCTGTCGCATGCAATGCGTTACAAATATTAACTTGCTGATTCTCGTTCCCAACGATACTCATCGAGTAAAATCTCATTTCTTGCATTTTCTTCAAAATCTCTGATACTTGAGTTGGGAATACTTAAAGTTTTTAAAAAACACTTACCATCGTCTGTCTTTGTATATAATTTGGGGAAAAAAAAAAAAGAAAAAAAAAAGAAGGATGCATTAACAACAATGGAAGGAAAACAGGAAAATAACACATGGAAATTGGAATGGAAATTTACGTAACTGTGTAATCTGAATTGTTGCACTATAAAATATGAATTACAACGAGCTTCATAAATAGTCAAACGCCTGGAAAGATCTGAAAACGTGTATAAACCACTAAGGAATATAAACATCAATAACTATAAAAAAAAATCACAAGTACTTACTTAATAACCTTCAGATTAATAAGACCCCCACTAACTCACACATTAATTCAAGCATGAACTTTAATGCAAATAAATGATATTCAAGCATTATATAATCACGTCTTCGTGTCCTAAATTCTCATCATCAAGGCTATCTTTTCCTTGCATATTGAGATGACTTCCAAATTTGTTCTCTTGGTTCTTCTTGGTGTTCTTATTTGCACCACCACTGCGAGAAAGTTAGTTGGCTCAGACGGTTCTTTTGATGATGCAAAATTCATTTTTGATCATTTAGGAGGTGGCGGTGGTGGTGGAGGTGGTGGTGGAGGTGGAGGAGGAGGAACAGGGGGTGGTTTTGGTTTCGGAGAAGGATTTGGTGGTGGGTTTGGAGGTGGTGCTCAAGGAGGAGGAGGAGGTTTTGGTGGCGGAGGCGGTGGCGGAGGTGGAGGCGGATTGGGTGGAGGATCTGGTAGTGGATTTGGATTTGGTGCAGGATACGGTGGTGGGATAGCACAAGCAGCCGCAGAAGAATTCATGGTGTAATTAATAAAGTTTCAGTCTGATGCATTTCTTCAAACCTAATGATTATTTTCATGGCACAACCAAAATAAACTACTTGATTGCAGATCTTTGATCTTGTACTCAAATTTATTCAGAAAGCAAATTTTAGTAGTGTAAAATATAATATTTTTAAAGTGAACAATTTATTGGAGCACGTTAATACCATAAATTCTAAGTGTATAAGTTCGTCCAATGCTTAGTCCTAAATTAACAAGTCACTAGACTCTGACTCTCAATTCAGATTCGACTTTGACATGTGAAATTTGGAGTTGACTTTGATTGTTTCATGAAAGATTTTAGGTGTGCCGAATTATTTGTATTTATATTTTCGTAGGCCTTAGACACAAATTAAATAGCGCTAAATTGAGCAAAAAAACATGCTTGAGCGTTCAAAATCAGCTAGTAACTATAAAAGTTGATACCCTCAAGTCAAATTGTGCACAAATCTTTTTTCTTCATAAAGATTTTTAGTGAAGTATTAAAATAAATGAAAACGCAAAAAAAAAAAAAATAATAATAAATAAAACATTTTGGAAGTAAATTGTCATGGCTACGAATTTGTCTTCAAACATTTTGCACAAATTTCCTTGTACATTAGTAGTGCATTCAACCAAATTTTGATGAGTTTTACGGAAAAAAGTAAAAGTTTTTTGAGGAGTTGATATGTCATGGTGAGTTCAGATCAAGCAAAGATGAAAACTCACATAGGAACAACGAAAACCTGTGTTGATAAAACAGGGCTCAACGGAGATTAATTAGTTCGACTAAGAAAATTGAAAATCGGCTATAAAACTGGTCCAGGTAGTGCTTCAAAATGAACTATATTGTAAACCAAGAAACTCCCAGCTATTAAACCGAATCATTAACCAAAACTGATTGAACCGGTGACTTGTTTTGGCGATTTGGACACTTGGATATTCAAAAGTTTGTAACGGTTCATTAGGCCAAGCACTATAGTGTAGCACTCATTAAGAAAAGTACGTTTTATCTAAATGAATATCAATAACACGGCATCTTCAATCCATCTTCTTCCATTGATCCAAACTAAAATATTGTTATTCCCTAAGAACCCATCCATGTCCCTTTACCCAGATAGTTATAGCATGTTTCCAATTCGTGGGGGATTATGGAACTCTCCCAAAATCTTCCACCTAACTCATGCGTGAAAAGCTTGTAGTCGTGGTTCTGTCGACAAATTAAGACAACGAAAATTCAAAAAATGTATAATCTATAATGTGATTTTTGGAAATAAGTGATGGATAAGTGGTTAGTTCTTGAAGGTCCTAAGTAATGCATGTTAAAATTAATTTTTAACTTTAAAAATTAACTTTTTTAGTAGAAAAAATTGAATTCCTAACGAAGGCTATTATAATGATGGTCAGGTTATGATCTTAATACACATTAACAGTGTTAACTACACAAAATAAGAAAAAAAATATTAATCTGTTATTACTTCAAAAGTACCTTTTCTGTGAACACTGCATCTTAGGCAAACATTGTAGACTCCACTTTAATGATGGAAAACACAAGACTACTTCCATTTTTTAGAATATTCCTTCATCTACTGTCACTCAATGGGGAGATAAATATTTCCTGTTCTTGATTGATGAATTTTCAAGAAAAATAGGGATTTATTTTTATTAAAGCAAAAATCTTAAAACTTTGAATAGTTTAAAACTTGAAAAACTTTGATTCAAAATTAGATTGGTAAGAAAATTAAAATCTTTATAACTGATAATGGCTTAAAATTCTGCAAGACGTGTTGTAAAGAAAATGGAATTCTAAGATATAAAACTATCCTTAATTTATTCTCCTGAGCAAAATGGAGTAACTGAAAGAAGGAATAGAACAATTCTAGATATGGTGAGGTATATGATGATTAGTTTCGGAGCCCAGAAAGTATTGGTCACAAAAGATCTTCAGTGGCCAAAAAACCATGGTTGCTAGTTGGTCGCTAATTCGCAATCGTTGTATGTCTTTATCGGCCAACTTATAATTGGCTGCTAACTCTAGAACATTCAGCAACCTAACTTTGGTCGTTAAAGGACTCTGTTTGGCAGCTAATAATTGTAAACAATTGGTAGATTTACACCCTTTTGCAACTAAACTATGGTCGGTAAAAAGCATCAATTAAAACTATTGTAATTTTCTAGCAACCAATATTTGTTCGATGAAGGTACACCATTAGTGACCATATATTATGGTTGGTAACGAGGCGGGGCAATTGCCCAGTTTACGTACTAGTTTATTATTATTATTTTTTTTTAAGTTCTTGATAATTCATTTTACTCCCCCATTCATTCAAGTGAGATAATAATATAGTAATTAAATTTTTTAATTAATTTATTTATTTTTAAAAGTTAAATTATTTGAATATATTTGATAAACTAAGGTTTTTATTGTTTATCATATTCCTTAAATAATCTTTGTTGTCATCTTCTATTAGAATTAATGAAAGTTCATGGAATTTTTCATTTAAAGTATTGAATTCTTTATAAAAATAAAAAATAAAAAAATTAAACGAGGTGGGGACGGAGTGGGCCCCATGTTACCCGTACCTACCTCGTGGGAATTCGCCACTCCATACCTGACCCGATTAAGTGGCTAATCCCAGCTCCGTTCGTGGTGAGGCTTGCGGATATCGGGTTTGACGGATATTTTTGTCATCCCTACCAAATTTTGGTTTATGAAGAATTGTTGGTAAAAATAGTACCTATCGCAAACCAAACATTGGTCGATGAATGGATAATTTTTTATTTATTTTAATCTTTTAACAATCAAAATTTTGTCCGGAAAGATATTTACCAACCAAAATCCATTTGTGAAATGTTAAATAAAAACCATAAAAGACATTTAACAATTAATATTTGGTCGTTGCTGATATTTTGACTAATAGTTTAGTTGAATTTTCAGCAACCACAAGTTAGTTGCTATAACTAATTAGTTGTTTAAAATTAATAAATATAAAAAATGCACAGGAGAAAATAATGAAATTAACAAGAAACAATAGTAGCTACAAAATGATAATTGTCATTGCATATATAACAGTTACTAATAAAATATAATAAGAGAAAACGAAAAAAAATGATAAAGTGGAAAGCATAAAATCACGGGAACTTATTTCATCTTGCTAGCCTTGGCAATGTTGGGCGCAATAGCTCTGATACCACTTGTTGGGGTGCGGAAGCCCCAATAACACACATTGATTCCAAACCGAATTTTAAGGAACGAGATTGTATGACAATATTGAAGTATACTAGATCACACACCGAAAAAAGTTTAAAATTGTAAAGAAAGAACACAAAGGGTAAACGCAGATGAACGAAATTTATTAATTTAACAGTATGGAGAATATAAGATAGACTAGCAATATTGCTTCTTTATTACTCTCTAATAAAACTGATAGAGGAGCCTTGTATTTATAGGCCAACCCTAGAAAAGTCCTAAAAGGCAAGAAAATATATTACAATTAGGAGATCCAATGTTAACAGGATTTTGTTTCCTTTTATTAGATGCAATTAGATTCACTTTCCAAGTAAAAGTCTAACACGCATCTTCAAAAGACTCCTAACCAATTTCTAGGATTTCACTTGATCAAATTCTAAATCAACAATAATCTTAACACATTTGAGTCACCAAATTTAACAATCTCTATCTTGACTCAAATTCTGGTGCAATGAATGAAACTCCTAGATTTCAAATCCATTTGCAACGAAATGAACTGGCCCAATCTCCTTAACATAGCAACCACTCCATATAAACTAAACACTCATCCTCTGCTCGGGGTCCACAACCGACACCCGAACCCAAATCCAGGGTTCTCGATTCCATCAAGGAATTAATGTTGATCACACAGGGCCAAAGCACACCTGGTAGCAAGAACCAAACCAGATGCTTGATCAGAAGGTCCTTTACTGGAACTATCGCCTTCAACATCCCCAGGAGCATCCCAGACATTGTTGACACCTTGATACCTACGCTCGATGAGTCCTACCCCAGTAACTGAACACAGTGTACTCGTTGAAATCGATGGTAAAGCGGGATCACCAACGCTCTCCCTGATAGTGTTATGAACCGACTCAGAGTTCAACCCAAGAGGTACTATACCAAACTGAACTTCCACCACGATACTAAACTTGTCCAAATGTCTCCTAACAAGTTCTGCACTTCCCTGCAAAATGTATAATTGGGATCTTCTTCGTCCCTCCAGTACAACCCCGACTCCCTTTCAGATCTTCAAGACTCCACCTCTTCCAGATAATTTATACCCTTTTGCATCTAGGGTACTTAGCGAAATGAGATTTTTTTTTTAGGTCAGGAACATGTCGAACCTGATCAATTATTATAAATGTTCCATCCCCCAGCTTCAATCTTACTCGATCGATCCCAGCAATATGGCAAGACTCGTTGTTTCTATTACAACTCCACCTTGTCTGAAATATATTCCTATCGGAACACATATGGTGCTAACATGCCGAATAAAAAATCCACTCCTCGTCAGGCCTAGATTCCACATCAGATATCACGGTTAACATTATCTCTTCGCTATCTAAACAATTCTCAACTACATTGATTTTGTTTGAATTCAAGGGTTGCGTTTTACAGTTTGCAGCTAAATCACCTTTAGCCTGCAACATATCACAATCCTTCTGAATATGTCATTTCCTTTTGCAATAGTAACAAGTTACATTGCTAAATCTGACTCTTGATCTGCCTCTTCATCGACCACTTGAGATACCAGAGCTTCCCCATCCCTTGATGTAGTTCCAACCAAATGCTTCATCTTCTCCTTTTTGAGTACAAAGCATCATAGACACTTCTATAGTCAAAGTATCTTCACTATACAAGATAATATCCAAAAATGACGCATAAGACTCAAACAGCTATTGGGTTGTGTGCTCATATAGTATACTAATGTAAAAATAACAATAATTTTTTATATTGAATAAAATTATGTTTACTTTATTTATTGTATTTATTTATTATTGAGTATGCAAAATTAAAGTGCATGTGATCACTTGTGATAATATGAGTTGGGTACTTGCGTTGAGAAGTACAGTGAGACACAACTTATATTTTGATTATAAATAATTTGTTCACAACCAATGTATTAGGGTTGGCACATTATATTGAAAGGTTGTAGTGTTGACCAATTTACTATTTGGGTTTGTGATTTGTCCTTATCACAGAAATAGTTAAATGTGACACTAGTACACTTGGAATGTATTGAACAGACCACGTGTCGAATTTAATTCTATAGCATGACTGTGCGGAGAATTAAATTCCACTTGACCGCTGTGTATTTCATCCGAATCTCTTGACAGAATTATGTATATCTTTTCATGATTTTTAATGGTTCTTTGATTCGTTAATAGGTGAGATCAATTTGATTGGTCAAATATCTCGATGTGTTGGGAACTTGAGAATGAGTGGAGTAGAGAACATGAATTCGTGTCAGGAACCATCACCCTGAAAATGGGTAGAGTAACTACTTAAGTATTTTCTGTTAAATAGTTAAAATCTAAGGTCAGTGTTTAGCAACGGCTAAACTTCGACATCTGTGATTTGTTCACAGGACCATTGAAGAAAATAAAATTTAAGTTAGTGAGAATAATTAGAGGGGCAAAATTGTCATTTATGCTGGTACCTAATTATCGGATCTCAAACGGGGATAAAACACATATACGGCAGGTCAGAGAAAAGTATTACAGACTTATTGGTTTCTGTGATTTTATATATTTCGAGAGTTCAGTCTTTTGCCTTTAGTGGAAAAAGCAAAGACTAATGATTAGATTGGGTGGTCTAGGGTCGTCTAGACAGGCTCTAATTATTGGAGCTTGGAAAATATATGTCCGATCAGGTCCTTGTGGTAGCTCCATAAAATATTGGAACTTAATTACGGTAATTATAATAGTTTTTTGGGCTTAATTGTAATTACAATAAAGTTTTGTGCTTGGTTGTAATTATTATGAAAGTTATAAACTTAATTGTAATTGTAATTGAAGTTCTAGGACTATACATGCAATTGAATGTAAACTAATTAGAATTAGACTTAAATTAGAACTCCTACTTGAGTTTTAATTAGAACTCTTGTTTAAATGTGGAATTATTATTGTACTAGAACTGTATCATCTTTTTCTCTATAAATAGAGATTAGATGGACAGAAAATTCTACAACATTCATAATTTCATAAGATTCAAATTTATAGAGAGAGAAAAAGAGAGAGAAAATATTTTATTTTCTTGTTGTCCAAAATTCAATAATTAGTTTCTGGATTAATTGAAAGAAGGTGCCCACACGCCAGTGTAGTCTTTATGTTGGAGAATACCACAGAAGGCTAGAAGGTTTGGAGCAACAAGATACTTGCAATTAAAGGAGACGAAAGTTTGCGAATTAAAGTTAATTCAATGTTGATCGTTGAATTTAGGTAAAAGATTGGAATCCTTTAATTTTATTATAACATACACGTGAACATCTAGACGATCTTGCTTGAATTAAAGAAAATTTTAATTTCTGATTAATTCCGCTTCCGCATTCCAACAGCAGCGAACACAATAGGATCAAGGCAAGATCTTCTTCATCGTACTTAACCTCCAACATTTTCAGATTTACAACTATTTCCTTAAACACAGTAACATGGTCTTCCAATGACTCTCCTTCTGCCATACGATGTGAATATGACTTCTGCTCAAGAGCCAGTTTACTTGTAAGACTTTTAGTCATACACAACTACTCCAACCTCAACCACAAAACAGCTGCCGTTTTCTCCTTCAAGATATCCTGCAAAATTTTGTTGAACAAATGAAGATGAATCATTGACATAGCCTTTCGATCCTTCCGTTGTTTCTTCTCCGTTGTCCAATTAGCTGGTATCCTCTCAAAATCCAGCAGCGCATCTTCCAAATCCAACTGCACCAAAACATCCCTTATCTTTACTTGCCGCAACGAGAACCTTGCATTGCGATCTAATTGTAGAATATCATATTTCAACCCAGCTATCTCAAAAAAAAAAAAAAAAAAAAAATTCTCAACAAATCCACAGAAAATCAACAGCCTAGATTTGATACCATTTGTTGGGCACAGAAGCTTTGATACCATTTGTTGGGGCGTAGAAGCTCCAATAGTACATGTTGATTCCAAACCAAATTTTAAGGGACGAGATTATATAACAATATTGAAGTGTACTAGATCACACATTAAAAAAAGGTTTAAATTGTAAAGAAAGAACACAATGGGTAAACGCATAGGAACGGTGTTTATTAATTCAATAGTATGGAGAATACAAGACAAACCGACAATATTACTTCTATATTACTCTCCAATAAAACTGATAGAGGAGCCTTGTATTTATAGGCTAACACTAGAAGAGTCCTAAAAGGCAAGAAAATATATTACAATTAGGAGACATAATTTCAACAGGATTTTGTTTCCTTTTTTTGAATGCAATTAAATTCCCTTTCCAAGTAAAAGTCTAACACGCATCTTCAAAAAACTCCTAACTAATTTTTAGGATTTCACTTGATCAAATTCTAAATCAACAATAATCCTAACACATTTGAGTCACCAAACCTAACAGGCAACAGCACCGGCATTCGTCCGCAAAACAACACCAATTAAGTATTATTAACACAAGACATGAGAAAAACAGCATATTATCTTCCCACTGAACTTCTTCTCAAGCTCACACTAGTCTAAGATGAAGAATCTTGTGGAAAGCTTTCTTAAGATGATAACGAATATGGATTAAAATAACCTTCTTTCTCCAGAATCATCAATTTGCCTGCACAATATAAAACGGATTGATGATCAACATGCTACAAAATGGTGATTGGGCATCGAATAAGTGTTAATCAATATAACTTTTACATTTTATCGTTGATGTAAAGATCTTTCAAGTCACTCTTAATCCTTGGTTTGTAGTTTCCAAGTCGAATAGAGCCTACATACAAGGTTAAACCATCACAAATTGCATTCATAGAAATTTAATGGCTGAATAAAGTAGACGAATCCACTAGCTTCTATGGGGTAACGACTGAGCAACAGTCTCCTTAAACTCAGTGGGCTCAGCATCCTTGTCCATGTGAATCTTTTGCAATGCAGTGTACATCTTGAAAAAACTGATTTGCAAACAAAAAATGAAATTGACAAATAGAAGTTTAATGGCATGTAGATCAACCAAGCTAAGCAAGTAACCAACTTGAAACAAGTGAAACCAATATTTCAGAACATATTCCCAATAAGAAGTCAGAAAAGATGTGCGAATATGTGGGCTGCGTACACAATTCATATTATGAGCACAATGATAATCAGTGAGATACATGACTAGAACATATTAAGAGATTGATAGACTAGTCATCAGAATTAAGTTTGCAAGACCTGGAAATTTCCTTTGACTTTGTAAAATTTCCTTATAATAAAAATACCATTTTTCTGTTCTTACAATTGATTGAATATAGAGTAATTTTGGTAACATACAAACAGTTATCCTTCCTTCTTTATTTAATTGGATAGATTTCATATCAAATTAACTTTACTAGACATCAGAGGTTTTTTCACACTTAACATCGTAGTGAATATTAGTATTTCTTTATCAGATATCAGAGGTTTTCTCATCCAGAAATTCAAGTGCTCGGCAAAACGTATCAATAAAATCACAAATCCATAAAAAAATCAGACAATAGCAAGAAACTTTAGCAGCTATTGCATAAACTGTCGATTATATGATCTATATTATACAAGAAATTTTGACAATTAGCTATTGAAAGGAAAAACCCTAACATCCTAAAGTAGAACCAAAGAAAAACATAAAGGGTAAGTTTCAAGTATGACAAAATGCACAATCATTTTTAGAAAGAATAAAATTCCAAATGAAGCCAGCATTTCATTGGAAAATGAAGATGATACAAGATATAATTTTCATCACAACTAGTTCTATAAAGCACTTGACGCGTGATTTCTTAGCCTTCTTCTTGGTAAAGTCCTTGCAGATTACTTTGACGGATACTTGGCTAAATTCGCCACCAGGCAGTGGCCCTATGGGTAGCTGCAGTTTCACATGTGAGGTTAGGGTTAAGGGAAATGAGAGGCTATGTTGTGCATAAAATGAGAAATGTGTTATAGAAGAAGGAAATGAAAATTTTAGTCTGGTGAAATTTTCAAGAGGGAACTGGGAAGCGAAATTAAAGATAACAACCATTGTTGGGTCAATTACATGAATGGTTACTAAACTTTGTATATGTTACTACTTTATCTCAATTGTCACTGAACTATGTATCGTGTTACCTATCTATCACTCAAATGAAAAAATTCGTTAAGTTTAACAAACGGCGTCGGCTTGAGTGATGGATTGGTAAAACGGTGCACAGTTCAGTAATCATTAAGGTATAATTTTGAATTCAGTTCTGAAGTAGTAACATTTAGCAAAGTTCAGTGACCATTGAGATACATTTTTTAAGTTCGATTTTTAAGTAGTAATAATTTTTTTTCCCTCAAATCATCTCTGTGAAAGAAAAAGCTAAAGAAAATGAAGGGAAAAAAGTTGAAAAATCAAAAAAATCTCAATTACATTGGTATTAATTCGAACATTTTTATATATTTTTTTTTATTTTTTCCCTATCATTTTCTTTCAGTGTTCCTACTGTTTCTCTTTCAAATTTTTTTTATGCGAAGTTCGAGATACAGTGAATTGATACGTGTTGATCTAAAAATCAAACTTATTGATGATGGAGACTATAAATCGAATAAAAGTAGAACTTTTTCCCGTTCATTTTCTTTAGTTTCTTCTTTCATAGAGGTCGATTTGAGTAAAAAAAAATTGTTACTACTTAATAACTGAACTTAAAATGTATTTTAATGGTCACTAAACTTCGTCAAGTGTTACCACTTTATAACTGAACTAAAAATGTATGTCAGTGGTCACTGAACTATGTACCGTATTACCAATTCATCACTCAAGTCGACGCCGTTTGTTGAATTTAACGAATTTTTCCATTTGAGTGATGGGCGGATAACACGGTATATAGTTTAATGACCATTGAAATACATTTTTAAGTTTAGTTATGAAATCATAACACTTGGCAAAGTTTAGTGACTATTGAAATACATTTTTAAGCTTAGTTATTACGTAGTAACATGCGGCAATGTTCATTAAACATTCATGTAATCAACCCACCCTTGTTTGTGTATAATTTTTTCCCTTATTTAAGATTGATTAAATTATTATTAAACATATATTTAATTAGTTGCTAACAAAATTTACTTAAAAATATTTTATATAATAATTTATAATGAATATTGAAAAATTTTAGTTGTTTACTATTACATTATTTTATTTGTTTAGCGGTTAAACGAAAGGTTAACGAAAGGCCTAATTACTCTCAAATTAAAGTATAGTTTGTGTGAATGCTTTGAATTGAAGTTTCAGTGTTCAATGGCTTATTTACAAGTAAGACTAAAATTCAATGACCATTTGGAGAAATTTACCCAGTTCCATTTATCTAAATATTGACTAATAGATATCGTAAAAGATCATTTTGTAAGAGATGTAACAGATGTTATTATGAAGTTAGCAGCCAATTGTTGGTTGTAGTAGGGAATAATAAAAATTGTCCCATCTTAATAAACCAAAACTGTTATCAACCAATGTTTGGTTGGTAAAAGTCTATTATAGCAACCAAATTTTTTTGGCCACTAAATCTTTGGTCTATTGAACTCAATTTTTTGTAGGGTATATTGTTAACAGAACTCCTAGTTCCATAGAAGGCAAATCACTTGAGGTGATATGATCTGAGAAAATTCTAGAGCATTCTCATTTGAAAAACTTAGGCTGTGTAGCTTATCTTAATCAAAATGTTGGTAAGATTGAGCTAAGATCTCTAAGTGTTTTCATAGGGTATCTTGTTGGGGGTAAAATGATAGAGACCGTGGTCTAGAGAGTCCAGGGGTTTAAAATGAAACCTGCACAGATGTAACTTTTAATGCGTCCAATATGGCCTGCTTGAGTGCTACGAGTGCTGAGAGAGTTCTTAGTGAAAAAGAAGAGTACGGTACCAAGTTGCAGATGGAGTTTGGGTAATCTTTTGTTCTCATTAATGAGATCCAAAAAGAAAATGAAGCATAAGGAACTGTTGAGATAGAAGAAGTTGTAGAAGGAAAGTTCAAGGGAGTATGGAGATTAAGAAGTTAAAATAGACGACTATCAATTAACCAGGAATATGTCTAGAAGAGAAAAAGGGGAGCCTGCAAGGTTTAAACTCGTTGTCTTGTCTTATCAAGATTTAGCCTTTAAAGAGCCTAAAACCTATGATGAAGCAATCAGTTATTAGTAAAAAAAAAACTGGCAAGCTATTATGAGGGAAGAGATGTCTTCCCCGCTTAAAAATGAAACTCGGAAATTAGTTCCTAAATGTGCAATTAAGTCTTTAGTTGACAGTAAGTGGATATACAGCATTAAGGAGGGAAATTCTGTTAAGCAACCTCTTGGATTTAAAGTTAGACTTGTGGCGAAAAGTTCTATACAAAACTGGGTATTAACTATAATGAGATATTTTCCCTCATAGCTAAATATAATACTATATGGATAATGCTTGCATTGGTTGCTCATTATAATTTAGAACTTGAACAAATGGTTGTTAAAACTGTCTTCCTACATGGTGACTTAGATGAAATTATCTATATGTCTCAGCCACAGGGTTTTACAGCTAAAAGAAAACTTGATTGTGTGTGCTTGTTAAAAAGATTATCATATGAGTTAAAACAATCACATAGACAACAGCACAGGAGGTTTGAAAACTTTATTGCATCTGTTGGTTTCATTAGAAGTGCTTTCGACCATTGCCTGTAATTAAGAAAAATAAAGAAAATTCTATAATTGTTTATCTGCTATTTTATTTAGATGATATGTCGCTGATTGGTCTAACATGCATGACGTTAATAACATTAAGAGGTCCTTAAGTTCTGGATTTGAAATGAAAGATTTAAGAAAAGCAAAAAGAATTTTTGGTATGGATATCATTAGAAATAGATCTAAAAACGTGGTAATTTTGATTCAAACTTCTTATGTGGAAAAGGTTTTGTCAAAATTTTCCATGCATGACTCCAAAACTATGACTTTACTTCTTGTTTCACATTTCAACATGCCATTAGTATCCTTAGCAGGTTCATGGCCAATCTTGGGCCTGAACACCAGACAGTCTTAAAGTGGTTGTCTAGGTATTTCAAAAGGCCTTATAAATTGAGGTTGTGTTTTAAATCTTGAAATGAGGGAGTTATTCTAAAAGGTTTTGTAGATTCTGATTATGCTGAAGATAGGGACAATAGAAAATCATCTACTGCTTACATGTTTACTTTGTGTGTTACCCGCATTAATTGAAAATCTTAGTTGAAATAAATAGTAGCTCTATCAACTACAGAAGCTAATTATGTGGGTGCAAACTGAAGCCATCATGGAATCACTTTAGCTGGAGGGTTCGATGTCTGAAATTAATGAATTGTTCAAACCCGTTGTAGTTTCTTATGATAATTTCAAAAGTTATGTGCTCTTGATATTTGAAAATATGTAGGAAAAATCTAAAGTACAAAATAAGTAATTTATTGAATTTGGTTTCCTTCAAAATCCCAATTTACTCTGTCTTTCTCATTTAATTTTGTTCTAATAAAACAATAAAATGCTCTATAAATATTTAAAAAAATCATCATTTTTTTTTGAAGTTTTTGCTATATTTTTGCCTCATTTTCTATTAATATAATAAGTGAACATAATTGAAATTAAATATAGCCGATTTCAATGTGCTGTTTTGTCTATGCATTATATTAATAACATTGTAAATTTAGATTGTTTTTCTCAAAATTTTGTGATATATCTAGTTATTACAACTGGTCTGATTAATATTGATGTCAACACTTTAATCTGTAGGTTTCAAATTCTAAGAGAAAGAAGGTAGTATTTTATAGTTACTATGTACTATATAATCCTCCAAACAGCAAATATAGTTACTATCCTCCAAAGGAAAAAAATGAGAAAAACATATCTAGTTATTTGACAATCCACGCACTGAAGTATATAATTCTCCATGAAAGGACACATTGATCTAATCCAATGATTCTCTTGCCCAAGAATACCCATCAAGTAAAATCTCATTTCTTACATTTTCTTTTTGACCGCTTCAATACTTGAGTTGGGATTACTTCAAGTGATCAAACTACACTTACCATCATCTCTTAAATATAATTTGAAAAACAAATGTGGATTATGACGAATTATGGAAGGAGAGAGAAAAAAATGTTTGTGCAATTTAAGAAAATAACACATGAAATTAGAAATATAAATTAACGTAATTGTGTAATCTGAATCATTGCATTAGAAAAATGAATTACAATGAGCTTCTTAAGTCTTTGTTTGAGCCTCGTTCTTTAAAAGCTCATTTTCCCTTTAATCACACATTATTACGATAAAATAATTTTACACGTAAATTAAAAAAATTTCTCTACTTTTGAATCACACATTTCTCCAAAAAAATCACTATTACAAATTCTATTTTTTCCAAAAAATGGAGCTCAAACAAACCCTAAATAGCTTCAAGCCCAAAAAGATATGAGAAAATGGGTAAATAATATATGTACCACTAACATAAATAAACACAATTATTGCACTAAATAATCTACTATCACTAATGTGATAACCGTCAAGTTAATGAGACCCCCACCAACTCATATTATTTCCAGCATTAAACTTTAACTGATATGCAAGCATTATATAATTGATTCTTTGTGTCCTGAATTCTCATCAATTAAGAGCTATTTTTTAGAAATTGAGATGACTTCCAAATTGTTCTCTTGATTATTCTTGGTGTTCTTATTTGCACTACAACCGCGAGAAAGCTAGTTGGCTCAGATGGTTCTTTCAATGATACAAAATTCTTATCTGATCACTGGAATTTAGGAGGTGGTGGTGGCGGTGGCGGTGGCGACGGTGGTGGAGGTGGAGGAACAGGCGGTGGTTCTAGTTTTGGAGAAGGATATGGTGGCGGGTTTGGAGGTGGTGCTCAAGGAGGAGGAGGAGGAGGCTTTGGTGGCGGAGGCGGCAATGGAGGCGGATTGGGTGGAGGATCTGGTAGTGGGTCTGGATTTGGTGGAGGATATGGTGGTGGAACAGGACCTGCACCTGTGGAGTCCATTGTGTAATTAAAGAAGTGCCAGTTCCTCGTAATTTCGTTTCATACCTAATGATTATTTTCACGGCTCAACCAAAATAAACTACTTGATTGCAGATGTTTGATTTTGTAATCAAATTTATACAAACATATTAATGCAAGCTTCATTTGGTTGATTAATAAGTCTCTTTCCTTATCTCATTCTTCATTTCTTCCATGCAACCTTTCAATTTTGTAACCTCAATTAAATAATAACCTATTAGATGGATTACAATGTAAATTATGAAGATTAATAAGGGCTTTGTTGATGAAAAGTAAAATTGCTTTGTTATTGAAAAATAAAAACTCAATGGATGAATTGTGATGTAAATCATGAAAATTAATAGGGGTTTGGTTGATGAAGCAAAAAATTTGCTTTGTTGATGGAAAATTAAAATTATAAGAACAAAATACTCAATTGAATGATAAATCACTAAATTTTCATTGATTTGTTTTTTATTATTTTTAATAATTGAATGTCAATTTCACTCTTTATATTAATTCCAACCCAATTAATATCAATTAAATATTTCGTCACTTATATTAATTCTAAATCAAATGATAAATATTAATTAAATTGGTAATAAGAGCTTTGTTGATGAAAAATTAAAAATAGTAAAAAAAAGAAAAAATCAATTGAATGTTAGTCATTGAATTTCCGTTTGTAATTTCTTTTTTATTCATTGAATATCCTCATTAATATAATAATGTAACCTTTAAAATACTTGTAACCTCAATTAAAGAATAACTTAATGGATGAATTATAATGTAAAGGATGAAGACTAAAAATTGCTTTGTTAATGAAAAATAAAAACTCATTGTATGAATTATAATATAAATCATGAAAAATAATAAGGGTTTTGTTGATGAAAAATAAAAATTGATTCGTTGGTGGAAAATAAAGATTGTGAGAACAAAATGGTCAATTGAATGGTAAGTCGCTGATTTTTTTTTTTTTTAATAATTGAATGTTATTTTCACTCCTTATATTAATTCTAATCCAAAATGATAAATATCAATTAAATATTTCACTCCTTGTATTAAATTAATTCTAAACTAAATGATAAATACTAATTAAATTGGTATTCCAATTATGAGGGTGTAGTGGGCATATAGTTAAATATGTAGGGGTAAATTTGGTATTTAAAAATTTCTCCACCGTCCCCACTTTTAATATATTGTAGATAATTTTGTCACAAATATAAAAAAAGGATGTCATAATGCACAGTTTAATGATGTAAAATGTAATATTTTTAAGCGAACAATTTATTGGAGCACGTTACTACCATAATTTCTAAGTGAATAAGCTCGTCCAATGCTTTGTCCCAAATTAACAAGTCATATCCAACTTGACTCTAATGCTCAATTCAGAGTCGATTTTGACTCGCTCAATTTGAAGTCAAGTTAGATTAGGTCACAAAATATTTTTGGTCCGTCGAATGATTTGTATGTATTTTTTTTTTTTTAAGGGATTAGACACAAATTAAATAGCACTAAATTGAGCAAAAAAAACATGTTTGAGCATTTATAATGAGCAAGAAACTATAAGAATGAAATAAAACACGTGTTCTTATGTATATGACCCCACGTTAGACTTAAATTTTCTTAAAATTGAGTCGAAATCTAAAAGTTGATACCCTCAAATCGAATTGTGCATGAATTTTTTTCTTTATAAAGATTTTAGCGAGAAAGGAAAATAAATGAAAATTATAGTTATCATGCACTTGAATACGTAAATAATGCAAAAAAAATTTGTACATTTTGGAAGCAAATTGTCATGAGGTACAAATTTTTCTTCTTCAAACATTTTGCACAAACTTTGTCTGTAGTCGTGCATTCAACTAAATTTTGACATGAGTTTTACAACATAAAAAGGAAAGGTTTTTTGAGGATTTTATAGGTCTTGGTGAGTTTTGATGAGCAAAGATGAAAACTTACATGGGAATAATGAAAATCTGTTTTGATAAAACGGGATTCGATGAATAATATTTGTAAGAGAATTGAAAATCGGCTATAAAACTGATCCCGATTATGCTTCTAACTGAACTAAACTGTAAATTAACCAAGAAAATCCCAGCTATGAAACCGAATCATTAACAAAACCGGTTGAACCCGTGACTTATTTTCGCAGTTTGGACACTTGAATATCCAAAAGTTTGTAAGGCTTAATTACGCCAATCACTATAGTATGGCCCTTATAAAGTACATTTTATCTAAAAGAATACAAAATAACACGGCATCTTCAATCCATCTTCTTCCATTGATCGAAACCAAAATGTTGTCATTCCTGAAGAACCTGCCCCTTAGCCAGATTTTTCTAGCATGATTCCAATTCGTGGGGTATTATGGAACTCTCCCAAAATCCTCCATCTATCTCATCCCCGAAAAGCTTGTAGCATCGGTTACGTCGTTGAAGATAAAGAATATTCAGAAAATGTATAACGTACAATTTGATTAATTTTTGGATAAGTGGTTAGTACTTGAAGGTCCTAAGTAGTGTATGGTTAAAATTAATGTTTGATTTTAAAAACCAACTTTTTAGGAGGAAAAATGAATTCTTAACAAATGCTACATATAATTATGGCGAGGTTATGATGTTAATGCACATTAACAGTGTCCCATACATACACGTGAAAAAGTAGATATATATTTTAATTTGTTTTATTTTTGTTTAAAGACCAATTTAGATTCTAATTTTACAGCGTTTGAAAAAAAAAATAATAATAAAATAAAATCTTTCCATTGACCTTTACTTTTTCCTCCTTTTTATGTAAATTGCTCAATTTTAATTTTTGAAGGCCCAAGACTTGATGATATGTAGTCTCAGCCTTCGATTTTTGAGATATGGAATTGAACTTTTTGTGGGCACCAGTGTACGGGCAAACTCTTGTTCCCTGGCCTGTTGGGGCAAATTCCTCTATTTACCTTTCTCACGATACTCCAGGGACGAAGCGGTGGGGGGCACTAAAGGTTGGGGTTCAACTTTTTTTTTAATTTCCTAGTTAACACCCAAAAAAAAAAAAAAAAAAAACTTTGTTTTGAAAGATTTTTTGCTTATTTTCAAATTAAAGAGAGCATCTTAGACTCAATTTTTAATGGCCTTCTAAATATTTAAGAATTCTCATGGATTTCATAAATGAATTTCATATATTCTATAATATGTTAATAAATATTAAAAATTTTAATGAATTTCAGTAAAATCATAATTTTGTATTCACCATGAACAATTTGAAGGGAAATTGGTTCTCTTAATCCACGAATAAAAATTAGTATTAAATAGATCAATATCTGATGGCTATTAACCAACTGCAACAAATAGATTATAGTCAAAAAATTTCAATTAAATGCGGATATTAGAAATTATGAACGTTACAACACTCGAGAACCAATAAACTGGCACGTCGTTGGAGCAACAAAAATGGCATAGGCAAAAAATTGGCTATTCCAAAAATCCTCCATCAGGACCTAGCAAAATACATGCAGCCACTCAGCAACCTAATCTTTTTATGGTCAACTTCGAAAAATTTATCAAAAGTCAAGGTTTCTTGGGAAAAAAATGATGCTACTTCTTACAAAAAGTGTGTCAAAAGTGTTTATAAACTATTTAATTATAAATAAATAGATAGAAATAAATAATGAAAGAGTAGGTAATACTTGTGAGGTCATCATAATGTGTGGATAAAAGGTAACTTGAGTGTCTATATGCCAAACATAGATTTGTGACTAAAAAAATTGAAATAAAGAATCTTTTTATTTATTACAGAAAATTCTTAACTTTGTAATTTAGAATAAATAATTTTATCAATATACAAAATCTAACAAATAAATATTAACAAATTAAAAATCAGTTCTGTCTAAAAATAAAAATAAAAATATATATTTTTCATTATATAATAGAATATTACATACAAAAAAATATATTAAATATTTAATGATTAATGACGTGTTTAATTGGTGAATAAATTTTTAAAGCATAATGAATTTGTTACACCCTCAAATCAACAAAGCCACCATGTAAGAACCAACGCGCAGTGAAGGTCACATAAAGTGCGACATGTGGAAACTGTATATTCAGCACTCTCTCAACTCTCAACTGAGGGTATTTAACCAACTAGCTTCAAGAGTATTAACATTCCTCAAGATCTTTCTATAATAAAGCCATTCACGTCAACCAGTCAAACACTTTAGCGTTGAACATTTTGAGCAAAGCCCTTTTGGATTCCGACATTCGGTGGTTGAAGAGTCCCATGATTGACAAATCCGGATTCTGACATACATTAGGAAGGAAATTTTTATAAAGGATTAGTCCATATAAATCAGCATGTGTTTGTTGATCCTGATGCTGAACGATTTCTATCGTAGTGTGCAAGATACATACAAGTAGGCATTGTCGTTGCTGGAGATTTTTCATTTTTATTTTCTCCCTCTATAAGAATTGAAAATGAGATGGCTAATTTATTGCTAGTTATTTGTTTTTATATATCTCATTTCTATTTATTACTTTAATTTTCGTCAATGCTATAAATATTTTGAATTTACATTTATGGGGGCAAAATGCATTGGAATTTCTAAGGAGTCTGTATCCATACTTACCAGTTCAAAGTCTGATAAAATCAATTAAAAATATTCCGATATACTTAGAAATCCAAACTTTATTGACAACTAGATTTTTTAAAACTTTATTAAAATTTGAGACGAGGACACCTAAATTTTAATTAACTTTTAAAATCAATTGAAATCTGAGTAGATGACATCCACTCAAATCAAACCATTCCATTTTTTAAACCAAATCAAACCTCATTTTGCAGTTCAATTTGATCTCAAACCACGGCTTTTTATGACATAAAAATATGTTTTTCAAACAAACATTATAAAAAATATATGTATGTCTAAAATATCAATACAATGCATTAATTGACGTTAAAATATTATTATAGTGATTTCAATAGAAGATTAAAGCAATGAAATAATAAAGGTTCAACACTAAATTGAAGCTTCCAAATTCGTTCTTTGCGTAGTAAAAAAGTAAAAATATTGTGACATTTTTTTATTCAGGCTTGAAGAGCCAATAGAAATTGACCTAGCAATTTAGTATTTTGAAGCATTTAACTTAATAAATCGGATATCTAGGGGAGAATTGATTATTTATTTTTATTATTATTATTATTAGTTTTAATTGAGTGAATGGTCCATTTTTTAACTATCAAAACCATATTTGGACCTTTTTTTTTTTTTTTTTTAAATCTTCGATTTGATTTGGTTCTCATCCAAAACATAAACGGGTCGACGTGAACCCAAATCCAAAGTTTGAATTTTCAATTGGGCTTGGTGGATTGGAACTTTTATGTTCAATCCTAACTGTAACTAAAACACTTGAGAGCAAGAAGTGTTAGAACAAAACATCATACCAATTAACAGGAGAAGAATTAGAGACTTGAACACATTTATGATAAACTATCCTAACATATCCCTTTTTGATATTGCTTATAAGATGTACTGCCAAGTACAACTGATTCGAGGATTTGATAAGTCTTGATGAGTTATGGCAACAAGCAAAGATGAAAATTCACAAATAAATAATGAAAACCTATGTTGTCAAACAGGACCAGTCCATCCAACTCGAACGAAAAATCTGGAAACTGGCAATAAAACTTGTCTGGACAGTGCTTGAAGTCGGATTAGTTGTATACTGGGGATAACCCGGCTAATGGACCAATTCAACGCCTAAACCGATTCACCTGTGACTAGTTTTGGCGGTTTGGACAGTTGAATTTCCTAAAACAGTTGAATTAAGCAACTAAGGCCCCAGAAAGTTATGATAACTTATTAGTTGTCGACCTATTTCTAGTTTGCCACCTTAAAATTTTCTGTTAGTGCAATCGACGTGGGATAAGAATGTGGAACACCAGCTCTAAACATTTTCAATTACACTATTACTTTAAATGATGTGATATTGTAATTTGAAAATATGTTGAAAAAATCTAAACCCGCAAAATAATAATTACTTCAATTTGGTTTCTTTTTAAATTCCAATTTACTCGTTCGTTTAATTTTTTTAATAAAACACTAAAATGCTTCATTAGGATTCTAGGAGGAAGAAGATAATAAATAATTGTTAATATCCAGTAAATAATCTTCTAAACAACATATATAGTTTATACCCCCGCTCCTCCAATAAAAATAAAAAAATAAAATAAAGGAGAAATGTATCGTTTTTTGACAACCCTAGTACGAAGGTATATATGTATATAACCCACTGAGAAAGGATACGATGATTCAACTCAAAAGTGAAAAATAATTTAACGTCAGACTGTTCCAAGCATACGTAAAAAATAAAAACTTTTGTAATGATCTACTTGCTAGAGTGAATAGCAAGCGAGTAGAATTAGATGGATTTTCTGTCTCAATTACCAGAATGAGAAATGTTTACATACTGAATTTCGTGGCCGAGAATTTCCTTTAAGTAAAATCTCCTTTCCCACATTTATTTTAGATCTCTCTGGTACTTGACTCGAGATTACTTCAAGTTATCTAAATGTAACTTAAGAAAAATAACAAATCTAGTGGAATATAAATTAGCATAATTGTGTAATCTGAATTATAGCACTAGAAAAATTATTAATTATAATTAGCTTCTTAAATAGCTACACGCCTGGAAAGAAATGAGAACGTGTAAATATATATACTAGTAACGTAAATAACATCCTTGTATTGCACTAATTAATAACTAAAAATATAAATTAAATCACTAGTACTTACTTTATACTTGGACGATCATGTTCTATTCATGGAGTAGATGAATTTTGTATACTTGGACGTTGAAAATTATTTTCAAATGAATGAGAAACTAGTAAATGAAGTGAGTTTGGAAAAAGATGATATTTGAAATAAAAAATCAAATTTTATGTATGAGACCACCACTCGAACGGCGGTCTTAAAAGCATATGGAAACGCTTCATACACATCTTTGCATATTATAATGTGTTCATATAAAGACATATGAATAAGTCATGTTTCTTTTATCATGAATTTTCATAAAAAAAATAAAAAATAAATAGCTAGTCAAACCACCTTAGAGATAATATCATTCTTAACTTTTACATAGGTAGCCCTATCAAGAATACTCGTGTTAGCAAAGTATTACATAAATATGTCTCTATTATAAGTCAATTAAAAGCTTAATAGTTTTACATTTATCCTTTCGCGCTATGTTTACGAAGTACATTACCCTATGGACAAATTTATAATGCTTACAATCACTCATGTTTCAAGTACTGTGTTGATATTCGATTATCAGTGATTAAAAGTTGGCTTTCATCCGTAATCCCCCTTTAACGTTAATTCTTTATTAATACCTTATAGAGCTTCTTTGTGAAGGTTATCACATCATACTAACTAAATGTTGGGAAGTAGTTTAGAAAATTGATTTTTATCAAACTTTGACCATATAATTAGATGGGTCTCGCTACTTGAATTTGGCGAGAAACGGGTCGATCATGTTCTATCCATGGACAGATGAATTTTGTATATTTGGACGTTGAAAATTATTTTCAAATGAGCGAGAAATTAGTAAATGAAGTGAGTTTGGTAAAAGATGACATTTGAAATAAACAATCAAATTTTATGTATATGACCCCACTCGAGCGGCGGCCGCCAAGCGAGGACAGTTAACACGTGCAACCTTCGTGAAACAAGTTGATTTTTAGGTTGTGTCTCTTCGGCTGTAACACATTAAACCCCTATAAATTGATACCTTACGTGTTTGTTTCATTCACTCATATTCTATGCTATCAAAGCATATTATATAATATCCTTTTTCATGTCAAAATTTTGCATTAAAATCTTTTTTTTCTTTTCATTCTAAAAGGAGTACATAAACTTCGTTCGGTTCTTCATTTCTTGTGTTTAAAGTGCAGCAAACACAAAAAGTTAATCTTTGTATCTTGGGAGAGGATAGTCATAATTTGTAGGCACCTGTGCAGAGCAAATTTGTCTTTAAAGACAAATTAGAGTTCAACTCTTACCTCGACCAAATTTATATCGGTTGCTTTTTCTTTTTTTCCCCTTGGTTTTAAGTTCTTATAACTTTCGTTTTGATTCCAGGTTATGTTTGATTTGATTCTTCCTATAAGAATAAAATAATTCTCGATCTTTAATATCCAATTTTAGTAAGTCGAAATTATGTTCAATTTTATATAAAGAAAAGGTATGTTATTGAATATAATAATATACATGTTATTATTTTAACCTACACTAAATCCATTTATAAGTTACCATTATAGCAATTGAATCATTAGGTCAATTAAATTACTCGTAGTTTCAAAGAAACTGCTAATACATTTAATTCTCAGGCAGAGAGAAAAAGACGCTATCGTTCTCTTTTAAATTAATTTTATATTAACCAGTATTATCAATCAAATTACTTATTGCATTTGATTTCCTTTTCAAATCTCCAACTTAGTATTTTATTTCGTCTTCGAAGATCAACTAAGTTACAATATGTCTTATGGCTGCTTCTTTTCCAATATTAATCCGTTGGAGAAGATAATAGTTTCCTTCTAAGGAAATGTTTTCACTTTCCACGTTATATATAATAACAAAATGAATGAAGCATAATATAAATAATTAAAAACTCTTAAGATAACAAATGCTATTATTTCAATTTTACCTTCTATGCTTATATTTTTATCAATAAACATAAAACAAATAACAGAGGGAAAAAAATTGTTATACCAAAAGCTTTATTCTATGTATTAATGAACGCTAATAACATTAAATACTCATATGATCGTAGTATATATGAACAATAAGAACAATATTTAAAATTTTATCATCTTGTTATCCTTATAATTATGTGATTATATCAATTTAACATAAATAAATATATTATAAAAATAAATCAAGTAACAATGTTTTTCATATTATACATAATAGAATCACAAAGTATTATTGTAAAATTAACGTGATTTATGCAATGAGTATCAATTATAAGTATGAATCAAATAAAATAAATATGATAATAGAGTTAGGAAAGCTGGTCTAAGAGATTCGTGATAACCGCTGTCCTAAAGTCATATAGCCTCCATTTCGTGTGAGTACTTTCGACATTGCACGACTCCAAGGTAAAACTCTTATAGCTCTCAACCAATCTCCTTCTATGGGTACTGGCGTGCTGTCCTAGGCACTCAAAAATAATAAAACCTACAATTCAAAAAAATGTATGTAGTAGTGGAAGTAAGGGTCATTCCCATGAAGAGTGATTAGACAATAACGGGGGTTTGTTTGTGATGAAATCAATTCTAACTAAAAGCAATGCAATTTAATAAATTAGATTAAATCAATCGAACGAACGAACATTGGTCTAAGTCAATATCCACCGTAGGAATTTCGAACTGATCATAGATCCATAACTAATTACCTATTCATATTTTTAACATTCATCGTTGGAATTTACAATCTCTTGTGCCATTTTAAAGTGGCATCAACTTCAACTCTCGAAGACTCATCTATGTGATCAAACACTGTACTAGCTTTGATCACATAAATCCTATTTCTTTTAACACCTTTAAAAATAACAAGTGATCCTTTTATCACCTTCAAAAAACCATCTCCTATTTTTCCTTGCAGCCCCATATCATCCAGATTTCCCATGGAAATCAGGTTCCTATTTAATTCAAGGACATACCTCACCCTTTTAAGAGTGTAAATGTATCCATTATCAAATTTCAAAGTGACATTCCCAACTCCCTCAACTCTGCAAGCTATATTATTGCCCATAACCACTTCTCCTCCATCAATTTTCTTAAAATTTTTTAAATATGCCTTCCTAGAGGTCATATGGAAGGTACAACCAGAATCCAAGATCCATTCTTTTGACTCTCATCAACAATATTTGCAGAGTTAGATATATTTTCAGTCACAGCATATACATCAACTGTAGCAGAACCTTCAGATTTTACCACATTACCTTCATCAACACCCTTACCTTTCTGTTCATTTTTCTTTTTATAACAGTCTTTAATAAAATGACCAGATTTCCCACACCCATAACACTTTTTTGTTCTAGTCCTTAACTTGGACTTGCCTCTACTTCTAAATTTTCTCCTATTGTTATTTCCCTGATTATTATGACTTTCCTGAGTACCACTAAACCTACTTAAAGTCCTCCCCCTAGCAAACAAGTTTTCATGGCCACTATTACCTCTCTCAGACTTAAGTTCAAGTTCCTTACTCCTTAAAGAGTCTATAACAATATCAGGTGTAAGAGTATCTCTACCATACTTAATGACAGCTTTAACCTCTTTGTAGGCATCAGGTATAGCATTAAGTAGCACTACAGCCTTATACTCATCAGAAACTTTCTCACCTGTATTAATAATGTCTTGAACTAACTTATTGAAAATGTCTAAGCTATCTTCTAAATCTCTAGTAGGATCTATCCTAAAGCTGAAAATTTTCTCTAACAGAAACAACTTATTAGGTAGAGACTTAGGTAGGTAAAACTTCTCTAATTCATCCCATAGGGCCTTAGCAGTATCATGTTTGCCTACTTTTCTTAAAACTTGATCAGACAAATGCAAAATAATGGAGGTATAAGCAAGTTCATCAGATTCTTCCTTTTGATC
>NW_019258717.1:369043-371253 GCF_002742605.1 Olea europaea var. sylvestris
GGGTTACCTTTTTTTTTTTTTTTTTTTTTTTTTGCGTCTCATGCATCAAATTACTAACATTGTATATACAACACATAGGGTCACTGCAATAGTAAGTGACTACAAATAGAATTATTCATTTTACATAGATGGTGTCATGGATAGAGGACATGTTCTTTTTTTTTTCTTTTTTTTCACATATAGCATTCCCAAGCATTTGTTAAATGAAACATTAAATTTAACTATATATAACTATAGCTCTTACATTAAGAATAATAATGTTTGTTGTTGCTCACTACGATGGTCCCCCTATGTAACATATACATAGTAGGTAATTATTTGATACATGAGTCAATAAAAAAATTACTAGGTAAATACATCAAATAACAAGATACAATGTGTATGTCACGTAAGACGACTATCATGATAAGCGATTACGAATAGCATTGCTCCTTACATTGAACTTTCTATTTTCCAAATTATTTAATGCATCAATAATGAATAAGATTAAATTAAACAATTCATTAACTAACTTCACCAATCTACTTCAATTAAAATTTCGTTTAACGTTTCTTTAATAAATTACATAAGCCACATAAATTCTTACGTTAACTATTAGGAGGCGGTTTACAGATGAATACTCATAGCAATTCACTTCAATAATTGTTGAATTGTNTTTTTTTTCCATCTTTTAAAATTTTTTCCATCAATGTTTTCCAGTTTAACACTATTAGTATCTTCAGAAAATGTCATTCTTAGACTATGAATTACTCAAGCAAAGAAAAGTAACTGTAAATATATATAAATTTGTCAATGAATAACACCAACAATAAAATTTTCAAATAAGTCAAATATTCAAAACTTGACAATGTTAACTCAAATATTCCAAGTAACAATATAATAAAATTAAATGAATATTGAAGTTAAAAATGACATAATCGCAATTAATTTTATATTAACAATGAATAGAACGTTCAAGTCAATCAATCAAGTAAATAATATAAGTTTCAAAACTTTCTACTAAGTTATCAAAATGAAATAAGTTCTTAAAGTTAAAATATTGAAGCAATTTTGAAGAGTACAATACTTAATCAACAAAATTTCTATGAGCTTCCAAAATGAAAATTTATGCAGTAAGTTTCAAAATGAAAATTATAAAAAGTTCTAAAATTTAATAGAATCAAAAAACTGAAGCATAATAACAATGAGTATGTTGGCAACTACCAAGAATTATTATCACACGAACCACACACACGACTTTAGATAGTTATAAAATTAATGAGATTTGTGCAATTAACTATTAATTATAAGCATGAATCAAATAAAATAAATATGAGAATAGAGTTAAGAAAGCTAGCTTAAGAGAGTCGTGATAACCACTATCCTAAAGTCGTGTGGCCTTCCCTTCGTGCAGGTACTTTCTGCACTATACGGCTCCAAGATAGAACCCTTATAACTCGCAATCGATTCTCCTTCTATGAGCATGACCACATGAATAGAAAGAACAAGCTCTTATCAATTGCCAAAATTTGTAGAAGAACATAAAATGATTAGAGAGTAGCATAAAAAGAGAGTAGCATGAATATACTAGAGAGTATTTTTGTGTTTGAGTTTGTCGTGTGTTAAAGAATGTGAAATCCACCTCTTTTTATAGTAGAAAAATTCAACATCTCAAAATGAAAATTAATCAAATTCAACATAAGTTACAAATATAATAATGGGATTAAATTTTTGTATTGAATCAAAAATTAAAAATAAAAACTGAAAAATAAAAAAAAAACTAAAACTGAAAACTTGGAAATTAAAATGAAAACTGAAATTTTAATTTTCAATTTTGAAAGTTTTATAACTTATTTCCAACAAATATGACATGAATCATTTCCAACAAACACTCCAACGTTGGCAATACAAACTTAATCTTGGATTTTTAGAACTCTGATTTTTGCATCTTAAATTATTACGAGGAAGAAAATGGATCTTTTTTGTCCACTGTACAAAAATTCGTAAGCAAAAATTGCAAAACAATCATCTAAGAACAAATTTCTCTCCCTTACCTCTACTTTATTGTACATTACAATGATAGAATTTGTAAAACACTTTTAAATTAGTAATGCTATTCATAGTCGCTCACTATAATATAACTCTTATATGGTATCCTACATGGCAGTTTTTGATTTGACACATTAGTGGCTAGCCTTCATTTTTTTTTTTTTTTTTTTTTTTTTTTTTTT
>NW_019258717.1:371378-372396 GCF_002742605.1 Olea europaea var. sylvestris
AATGTAATGCATATTCCCTTCCCTGAATCTTTTATTTATTCTGAACATGGTAATTATTGAACAACTTTCCAGACGAATTAACCCGCCTAATATTGACTGAACTTTTTACCAACTAAATACCAATTTACCAGTGTGCCTACTTGTGCGCATGACCATCTAGATATTGGTTCATAATACTGGTTTTAGCTATTTGGACAGTTGAATTTCTGAAAAAGTATATTAGAAGAATAAATAAAACTAATTTTATCAATATACAAAATCTAACAAATAAATATTAATGAATTAAAAATCACTTCAGCCTAAAAATAAAAATATATATATATTTTTTTTTGGTTGTATAATAGAATATTACATACCAAATATACATTAAATATTTAAAGATTAACGTCGTATTAATTGATGAATAAATTTTTTAAAGCATAATGGATTTGTTACACCCTCAAATCAACAAAGCCACCATGTAAGAATCAACGGGCAGCGAAGATCACATAAGCATTCAAGAGTGATTGCATATCCAGCATTGTCTGAACTCTTAAGCGAAGGTATTTTACCAGCTAGGGTTCAGCTTCACGTCCACTGGTCAAACCCTTTAGCGTTGGACATTTTGAACGCAGCACTTAGGGATTCAGTGGTTGAAGAGTCCCATGGCTTTCAAGACATACTTTAGGAAGGAAATTTCATCATAGTAACATTGGTCGTCAGCCCCTTTTTTAGTCTAGTGATCTTGATGCCCACCGATTTCTATCGTAGTGTAAAAAGATATATACAGGTAGGCATTGTTGTTGCCCAAGATGAGTTGACGGTAAGGATGTGAGTTCAATAAAATTAGCCTTGTTTGAGAGCAATTTTGGGGCCAAAATATATTTTGGAATAGTATTTTGTTGAAAAATGTGTCATTAAAAAATAAGGAAAATTTTTGAGTTTGTGTTTAAAATTATTTTATGGGAGAATGTGTAATTGAAAATGAATTTCGAAAAAATGGGGCCAAACGTAGGCTTTTTTTTCTCTCTCTCTCTCT
>NW_019258717.1:379295-399050 GCF_002742605.1 Olea europaea var. sylvestris
TCTTATTCACCTTTTGAAATTGTGTATGGTTTTAATCCACTAACTTTAATCCACTAACTCCATTGGATTTATTTCCTTTGCCTTTGAATGAAGGAGGTAGCATGGATGATAAGAGAAAAGCTGAGATGGTGAAGGAACTTCTTGAGAAGGTCCGTACGCAAATTGAAGAGAAAAACAAGTTCATCGCATCAAAGGAAAATAAAGGACGGGAGCGTGTGACATTTGAACCCAGATATTGGGTGTGGGTGCATTTCAGGAAGGAACGTTTTTCGGAACAGCGAAAGTCCAAATTGCAATCACGGAGAGATGGTCCTTTCCAAGTCACTAAGAAGATCAACAATAATGCCTACAAAGTGGACTTGCCAGGTGAGTATAATGTATCGGCTAAATTTAACCTTGCTAATCTTTCCCTTTTCGATGCAGGTGCAGATTCGAGGACAAATCCTTTTGAAGAGGGAGGGAGTTATGTGATCCAAGAATCAAGCTTGAAGACAGCGAGTTCGAGCCGAGACCCGTTGATTATCGAAGGCAAACCGATGATGCAATCGAGAGCAAAGCAAGTGAAACAAGTGATGGGATTACTCATTCAAGAAACCATTGATGGGACGATGTTCGGGACTCAAAATGGGACAAGTTTCGTGTTTGGATCAAAAGTCGAATCAAAGTGGATCAACTCAATACAAGCAGACGAAGACAGAGGCTAAAGTAACAACCATGCGACCGCATGGTTTTAAAGTGGTGCGGCCGCACAAACCCATGTAGGGTTATCTCGAGGGGCGATAGTTTCTTCCATGCGACCGCATGGAAATGTACCATGGGGCTGCATAGTACAAAAATCAGGCAGAATTTTCCTTTTTCTGCGAATTTCCTTATTTTGTTAGAATTTGATGTCAATTAGACTTCTTTCCATATTTTGACGATTTTGCACGATTTTAGCTAGGTTTTTAGTTTTAGTATAAATACTCTCTCCATTACATTGTAAAGAACTTTTTTTTTGTGCAGTTATTATTGAATTCAAGAGAGGCTTTTGCTTTCTTCCAATTTATTCTTCTTTGAACAATAATTTAGAACTTATCAAGGATAACTCCTTGTGGAGTTAAAACCAGATCGTGGGTTCTTTAATTCGTAAGCAATGGGTCTATTGCATCACCGCTATCTTTGGGTTCTTTGTTTCATCTTGTTGGATTCAAATCCAAACTGGTTATCAATTGGCGTTCTTGGGTTCCGCATCAATCTAATCGTGGGTTTCGTAGTCTAAGTTGCTACGGGGTTCACATCATGTTTATAATATAATTAGGAGGAAGAGGAGAACAAAACATCAAACCAATTACCGAAGAAGAATTGGAAGTTTGAACACATTATGAGAATGCTATCTTAAAATATTGTTTTTGTATTGCTTATAAGATTTGCCACCAATGTCGAAGATTTGAAAAATTTTGGTGAGTCAGCATCAACGAAAGATGAAACTCACAATAAACCATGAAAACCCATCACCAAAACTAGACTAGACCAATCGACTCAATTGGAAAACTAAAAACTGACAATAAAATTAGTCTAGATAGTGCTTGAAGCCGAAGTAATTGTATAACTAGGAAAAATTAGCTAATGGATCGGTTCAAATATCAATAAGTAATGGACCCATGACTAGTTTGAACAGTTGAATTTAAAGAAATTTAAAAATTGGAAGAATGAAGACATAAGGAGATAAGGGCTCAGAAAGCTAGAAAGTTATCATGCCCCTTGTTTGAATCATATTCTTTAAAAACTCATTTTTTTAAAACTTATTTTCATTTATATATTCTTTCAATAAAATAAATTTACATATAAATTTATAATTTTTCCTTACTTCATAAAGACACATCCTCCAAAAACTACTATTCAAAAATCTATTTTCTCCAAATAAGGGGCTCAAACAAACCATATGTATGAAAAATAGCTGGCCTTTTTCTAGTTTCCTTAACATTTTTGTTTGTGTTATCAATGTGGAATAAGAATGCGGAACACTAGCTCTAAACATTTTGAGTTACAATATTAGTTTAAAATAGATTGAGAATACAATTGTAACATATTTATAAAAATCAGGAGGTGCTTGACTGTGACATATTTTGATAAATGATTATGACCTATAAATTATGTGATTATGACTTAGTATGATGTTGGATTGTGATCTAATCTATAAAAGACATGTTCGTTACATTCTCGTGACCAACTGATTTTTAAAAGAATAAAGCTAATGTTTAATTCGGTTCGTCGTTACTTGTGTCTCGAAATGTTGCAAACATAGGAAGTTGATCGTTGTATGCAACATAAGATGACTACCATGAAAATGTAGGAATTGAAGATCTAATCTATATATGGCATGTTAATTACATTCTCATTACCAACTGATTTTTAAAAGAATAAAGTTAATGCTTAATCCGGTTCATCATTTCTTGTGTCTTTAAATTTTGCAAACACAAGAAGTTGATCATTGTATGCCACACAGGACGACTACCATGAAAATGAAGGAATTGAAGGCTATTAGTTGATCAAATTTAATCTAGATCTAAACATTTTGAGTTACAGTGTTAGACTGTTAGTTGATCAAATTGGTGATGGACATACTCCCATCCTTTGAAAAATTTGACCTAGCTCAGATCCCGTGCATCGAAAACAAATCATATTAGTGATGGACATACTCCCATCCTTTGAAAAATTTGACCTAGCTCAGATCCCGTGCATCGAAAACAACCACGTTGAAGCTTTATCCAAGTTGGCAAGTAGTAAGGATTCCGAATTACTAATGGTTGTGCCAATTTAGCACTTAGCAAAACCCCTCTATTGTTGCAAGAAGAAAGGTGATGTATGTAGAAGAAATTCACACATGGATGCAGCCTATAATAACCTATCTCAAGGACCAGGGTTTTCCTAGCAATAAGGAAGAAGCTTACAAGTTTAGGAAGAGGTCTGATTATTTTGTGTTCTTGGATGACGTGCTCTATAAGAGAGGTTTCTCTTCCTTCCTCCTTTGATGTATTGAGGGAAAGAAAAACCTACATTTTCCTCGAAATTCAAGAGGAAGTCTACGACAACCATGCCGGAGGGCTTGTGTTGGCACCAAAGGCTCTAAGGCGGGGGTACAATTAGCCTACCTTGAAAAATGATGCAATTCAATTTGTATGGAAGTGTGACAAATGCCAGCATTTCTCTCCTATTCAAAAACAACCTTCACACGGTCTAACAGCGATATCCAGCCCTTGGCTATTTGCCAAGTGAAGAATAGACCCCATTGGTCCCTTACCCAAGGGTAGTGGTAATGCAAGTTTTGCTGTTGTTGCTGTAGATTACTTCACTAAATGGGTTGAAGTGAAGCCTCTGGCCAAAATTATAGAGACAAACACTTCCAAATTTTTGTGAAAGAATATTATATGTCAATTTGAAATTTCCTACTCAATCATCTCAAATAATGGGAGATATTTGACAACAAAAAGGATAGGGATCTATGCGAGTTGGGAATTAAAAAATATTTCTCCACACCACACTATCCCCAAGCTAATGGACAAGTCAAGGCTGTAAACAAAACCATCAAGAATACTCTGATAAAACACTATACATCCAAGGGAGCATAGGTTGATGAACTGATACAAGTGATATGGGCAACCTGAACTACCAGTCAGACCCAAACCTTTCTCGATGACCTATGGTGCTGAGATATTGAGCCCGGTAGAGGTTGGACTACTTTCTCTTTACCAATTACAATTCAGTGAGATATACAATGATGAAATGAGAAGATGTGAACTCGATTTCCTCGACAAAAAAAGAGATGAATCCCAAGTAAGCCTAGCTACTTACCAAAGAAAGATGACACATTACTATCATATGAAAGTCAAGAAGAGGTCCTTCCAGGTAAATGATTTGGTGTTTCAGAGGGTGTTCCTGTCTTCCGAAGAATGGGGATTAGGTATGTTAGGACACAATTGGGGAGGCCAATATCGCATCAAGGAAAAACTACGACCTGGAACTTATTGGATATAGGACTTGGATGGAAAGCTATAGCCTTATCCATAGAACGTTGAGCACCTTAGAATATACTATCAATGATTGCACTTGAAAGCTGGAAGATCTTGCTCAGCCCCTATAAACAGGGATCACCTCATTTATTCTCCAAGGAGTATATCACATGCCTCTCTTCAACGAAACTGAACGATAAGGGAGAAGTCCTTACATGGATAAACGATCCACTATATATGAAATGTGGGTGCTTCAGAAAGAATGATCAAAGTCCCAAAAGAGATCATCTCATTTGTTCTCCGAGATGTACAATCATGTCTCTCCTTAACGAAGCTAAACGTCAAGAGATAAATATTTACTTCATAGGTTCTAAAGATTGACCAAGTTGAAATGTTATAAGGAAAATTGAGCGTCGTTAAGGAAGTATAAAGCACCATTAAAAAGGTATAAAGTTCTCTATGTTCTCAAAATTAGTTAAGATAAAAATATTTTGAGTGATGATAAAATATTTTGAGTGATGCAGTTCATTGCAAAATAAATTAGACGATCAAAGTAGTTAAGTCATGAACTTTTTTTAGGCCACAACACTTGATAACTAAAAATAGAAAGTACAAAATTATTCATTTCATTACATAATGGAATATTTATAAAAAGATCGAAGCCAAAATTACAAAGACCAAAATCTACACTGTGTTGGAGGTAGTTGGAGAATTGACGTCTCATTAGCAGGGGCTTCGACAGTTAGAGCCTCTTGACTTGAAGCTTCATCATCAAGAGCATCCTCTTAGTCCTTTTCTTCATCAGCTTCGACTGTGTCATTAGCTGGGGTCTAAAGCACCTCATCCAAGAACTCAGCTCTCACTTTAGTAGCATCAAGTTCTGGGTAAAGCTTCCCCACCTTGTCTACTACCTCAACTTAGGCGAACCTCCTCCAATAGATGCTGAAGTGCTAAAAATCTTCTGCCAAATGGAAGTTGGCAATACAATTCTTTATTGCCTCCTTGCCCGTTGAGCATCAGCTTTGGCCCTCTCCGCCTCTTGCACACAGGGCTTCATCAGGGCCTCATAAAATTGGTTCGCATCCTTGAGCCTAGTGAATTCTAAGTTAGCCTTCTCCAAAAGTTCAAATGTCAGCTTCTGATAATTGTTTAAAGTTTCAAACTTCTTGGTCAAGGAAGCCATTTCGCATTGGGATTCATGAACCTCTGTCTCTAGAGCCTCAATCTCTGCTAAAGCAAAATCCAACTTAGCTACCTCTTCAACTCGTTGGCCCCTCAGCTTTTCGGCCTCCATTTTTATTTTCTTTATCTCCTCCTTAGTCGAGGCCAATTTATCTATCGACTCCTTATTGCGCGTCTGGATGTCCTTTAGCACCTCTTGGCATTCCAAGCCCTTACTAAAGGCTCTAGCACTTTACCTCACTAGCTTTATTAGTAAGGTTTATCATGTCGTATGTAGAAACATATGACTGCCACTTATTAGTTGAAAACTTTGGCTCACCAAAGGCTCTAGCCCTTAAGCTCACCAATGTTGCTGTAAGGTCCATCGTGTCGTAGGTAGAAACATATGAATGTCACGTATCAGTTCAAAACTTGTAAAAATTAGTAATGACGCCTCAGACTTCAAATGGTTGCATACCCATCACTACAGGAGCAATCTCCTTGTCTTGTCCCATTAGGAACCTCCTTAACTTTTTAGGGGTCTGAACTACTACTGCCTTCATCACGGCCTCCAAGGCCTGCTCTTTTTCCTTTGCAGCCTTTTCATTGGCCCTCCAAATCGCCTCTACTTTAACGGCTTTCATTGAAGCCTCCATCAACTTCGAAGGAGAAAACGCAACTTGTTTAGCAGTAGGGACAACGGTGGTGCTGAACATCCCAGAGGTGGAGCTACTATGGGATAATTTCCTCTTTTTATGATTCTCCTCCATTCTCCTTTTACCCTTGTCGAGCCTTTGCTTGTCTTTTTCGACCCTCTGAGCTGCATCCTCATCGCTTTTCTCAGCATGATCCTTGCTGAGGCGCTCAAGCTTTCCTTAACATGTTTAGCAGCTCTAGAGGAGAGTCTTAAAGCCCTGGAGCCCACGGTCGCAGTGGCTTTCAAGATCAAAGCCATATCGGGGTTTTGGTACTTTTTCCTTCCAAAATCATCTGCAAGTAGTAAAAACAATGTTAAAATCTAAAGAAATGAACTCTATACTTATAAAAGGGCTTCGGGATCTACCTTTTGAGGTCATTAATCTAAAGTATAAGAAGTACTTGGTTCGATCAATGAGGTTGTCAAAGTGGTGTAACTTCAAATGACGTCTGTAAAGGTCATCGATGACGTCCCACTCAGTATGGTGGAGCTCAAAGCAGTTCCCTAAAACTGAAAAACAAAAAAGGTCAATAAAAGTATTAGTATTTCAAGATAGGTAGTAGAGGGACCACTCACATGCTTCAAAATATTGGGTTAGTATAGTGCAAGCTAGAGCTTTGTCCCCCTCCACCATCTTCCATTTCCCCTCACCCAAAACCAGGTTTCTTTCCCTCATTTGATAGAAGATGACAAACCCAGTACGAAATGAGCATGGGCTCTCCAAGGTATGATGTAATACCACCCATTTGACTCTTTTTTTTCCAAGGACACGAGGTTGGAAGAGTGTTTAGAAGACGTGGAAAGGCATTTTGCCAAGCAAGGTCTCCTTCCATAAAAAGTAACGCCAACTAGTTGATTCTACTCGTTTGGCAAAAATTGGGTTGAAGTCAGCATAAAAGACCTAAACACCATCACAAAAAAGGGTATAGAGGTAGACACATACTTGCCTTCAGCAAGTATTCACTAACGGCCATACAATCAGGCCTTGGATAATAGGCACGTTCGTGGGTCTATGAGACTAAGAATTCTATAGAGTTTGGGATCCTAACAGTGGGACCCTCGCTCTCATTGCCTAGTATCCTTCCTCCAATCCATCGAGCATAGCTACTTCACTAGCCTTGTGACTATTATCCTACCACTGATAGCATTCGAGTCGAAAGCCACTAAACTTGAAAGAGAAAATGGAAATAAAGGAGTCTAGAATCTTATGAAAGGTGAAAACGATGGGAATCGGAGGTGTCGCCTGAGAATAGAGATTATCGGAAAAGATCAAGAATGCTGGAGAGTTTGAAGCTTTTCACAAAGGTAAAGGTCAAAATAATGGTAGGATTTTAGCTTATATACAAAAGATAATAGAATCACAGTCGTTGGATCGAAATCTAATCCATCTGAAGTGTCCATTCTTGATTACATCTTGGGCGTTGAATTAGAATGGTTTCTTTTGCAACACCTCAGATTGAGGCATGCTCTGTACCTATGAGCCTCAGTGCGAACATTGCAGCGTGGACATCATTACGTATTATGTAACGGGTGTGTGTGTATCGAAAGTGACAATGTTGCAACTGTTTTTTCTTGGAAAAGTGCAAAAAATCAAGTCATTGGCACCATTGTCAATGTCACTTCTACCAAAACAAAGGAGTCTCGACAATTCAACACTTCCCTATTTTGGCTCATATAAATTTCAGCTTCTACCAAAATAAAGGAGCATCAATAGTTTACACTTCCCTGCTTCAACTCAAAATGAATTTCAACTTTTACCAAATTAAATGAGCCTCAGCAGTTCAGCACTTTTCTGCTTCAGCTCAAAAAAAATTCATCTTCTATCAAAATAAAAGAGCCTTGACAGTTCAGTACTTCCCTGCTTCGACTCAAATAAATTTCAGCTCCTATTGAAATAGGACAACATACAAGAATCGGCTTCAATTTTGAATTCCAATCATGATACAAATATCTATACTTGGACTTGGGGACGTGTGCTTGTCAAAAATTTAACTATGATAGGAAAACTAGCCCAAAATACGTTTCACTCAATATTGATGTCCACGCATGATATAAATAATCATTCTTGGACTTGGAGGACTATTGTTGCGCCTCACTACATAGGCTTCATGTAATCGACCCTTTGAAGCCCTTGCGATGAAGCTACATGGATTGTTGGAATATGTAAAGCCGAAGCACCAAAGCCGTAATTGTCATGGCGGTCTCATGTTAATGACAAAGCTCCGAAGTCTCTCTACCAAAGTAATGAAGCTCAACAAACGTCAAAACAAAGCTTAAGTGACGACCTACACGTGAAGATTTTGAATTTATGTATGATTATTTTGGAATGATTGATGGGACCTTCATAATGAGTAAAATGTCAAAGTTTTGTCAGTCAAGGTTGGCTACTCTCTATAAGAGCATCAAATGTGCCAAAAGCTAATGAGTGCGAATTAATGTCTAAGATTGGATGCTTCGGATCAAGAGATGATGGCAAGTATATTCATCCATTGGGCACTACTTTATTTGTAACATTATAAATACCCCCCTCCTTATATCATTTGTAGGCAAATACACAAAGCTATTTGTCTTCTCATTTGTTTGTTGGAGTTTCATTTATCTTGCTTTCTTTGAGTTGTTAGCGATTGTTTATTGTTCCCAAAATATATTGCCGAATCCTAACATATTTCTCTCGTGTTGTAGAGCTTCTTACATGTCCAAACCCGAAGTATTGTTGACTAATAGCCTATTCATACGTATTGGAATTTGCTTACATGTACACGAATGACCCAATATATGTTGTCCGTGTCACACTAACGGGAAACGAGGTCAACAAATACCTATGTTATCAAACAGGACTAGTCCATCCAATTTGAACGAAAAATCTGAAACTGGCCAAAAAACTTGTCTGGACAGTGCTTCAAGTCAGACTAGCTGTATACTGGGAAAAACCCGGCTAATGGACCAGTTCAACTCCTAAACCGATTCACCCGCGATTGGTTTTGGCTGTTTGGACAGTTGAATTTTCAAAAAAGTAAATTTGAAGAACCAAGACTTAAGCAAGCAGTTAAGGCCCCAGAAAATTGTGATAACTTATTAGTGGCCCAACTTTTTTCTAGTTTGCTAACTTAAAATTTTCGGTTAGTGCAGTCGACGTGGATATGAATGTTATACACCAGCTCTAAACATTTTCAAGTACACTATTACTTTAAATAATGTGCCATTTAATTTGAAAATATGTGGAAAAACTCTAGACCCCCAAAATAGATAATTACTTGAATTTGGTTTCTTTTTACAATCCAATTTACTCTTTCATTTAATTTTTTTTTTTTTTAAAAACACTAAATGCTACATAAATGTTAAAGCAAATCATCAAATTTTTTTGAATCTTTTGCCATATTTGTTTTCTCTTTTTCTATTAATATTAACAGAGAACATAATGAAAATTAAATACAGCGAATATTAATATGTGCATACCTTTGGTTCAATTCTTGACCCTTTCGTGCTTTTGTGCAATGCCGATCTTAAAAACATATTGAAAAATTGAACTTTAATGATTCTAAGAGGAAGAGGATAATAAATAATTGTTAATAGCTAGCAAACAATCCTCCAAATAACATATATAGTTTATACCATAACATGAAAAAGAAAAAACATATATTGTTATTTGAAAATCCCTGCACGAAAGTATATATGTATATAACCCTCCCCAAAAGGATACAATGATTCAATTTAAAAGTGGGAAAAAAAAAATTACGTAGACTGTTTCGAGCATATGTAAACAATCAAGAACTTTTTTGTAATGATCTACTTGCTAGAGCGAATAGCAAGCGAATAGTATCGGATGGATTTTCTGTCTCAATTATCAGAATGAGAGATATTTAAATATTGAATTTCGTGCCAGAGAATTCCCTTCAAGTAAAATTTCATTTCCCACATTTATTTTTAGATCTATCTGATACTTGACTCAAAATTTCTTCAAGTTATGAAAAATAACACATCTAGTGGAATATAAATTAACGTAAATGCGTAATCTGAAATATTGCATTAGAAGAATTATTAATTATAATGAGCTTTTTTAATAGCTAAACGCTTGGAAAGAAATGAGAACATGCGGATACATATACTAGTAACGTAAATAACATCCTTTATTTCACTAATTAATAACTAAAAATATAAATTAAAGTACTAGTACTTTCTTTATAACCGTCAAGTTAATGAGACTCCACTAACTCCTACATTAATTCAAGCATTAAACTTTAATGCAAATAATTGATATTCAAGCATTATATAATCCCTTCTTCATATCCTAAATTCTCATCAATCAAGAGCAGTCTTATACTTGCAAATTGAGATGACTTCCAAATTTGTTCTCTTGGTTCTTCTTGGTGTTCTTATTTGCACCACCACTGCGAGAAAGCTAGTTGAATCAGATGGTTCTTTCAATGATGAAAAAATCTTCTTTGATCACTGGAATTCAGGAGGTGGTGGCGGCGGAGGTGGAGGTGGAGGTGGAGGCGGATTAGGTGGAGGATATGGTAGTGGATTTGGATTTGGTGGAGGATATGGTGGTGGAATAGGCGATGGAGCAATCCCTTGAATAATTAAAGAAGTTTCAATTTCAATGCTCAACCAATTAATTCAAGCTTCCTTTGGTTAAATTAATATGCCTCTTTCCTTATCTCATGCTTCATTACTTCGATGCAAATCTTATTATGTTATAAGGTTAAATTTGGCTTATTCTTATAATTTTGTCACAACTATAAAAAGTAAGTTATAGTGCACACTTTAAAAATGTGAAATTTAATAATTTTACGGGAACTTTAATGCCATAATATCTAAGTGAATAAATTCGCCAATGCTTAATCCCGAATAAATAAGTCATATCAAACTTAATTATGATGATCAATTCAAAATGACTTTGACAACGCTCGATCTGGATATATTTTGACTGATGTCATAGAAGACTTTTGTGTATGATGAAGGTTTAGATTTATAATGCACCGATACGGACATGTGTATCCGACACGATACGTGTGAATACATTGACTCATGATTTTTTTTAAATGTACTGATATGACACATCGTCGACACATTAATTAATTTTTTTGAAATTCATCATTTATATAGAATAAATTTATTTTTATACTTATTATTGATTTTTCTTGTTGAAATCTTTCAAATATGAGTACTTATTTGTTATTTATTAATAATTTTGAGTTAAAAATATACAATAGCTATAATAAGAAAAAAACGATTATCGTAAAGTGTCCAAAAAGTGTCAGTATTGACACGTGTCCAATACAAACACGAACACGCTATCCTAATTAGAGTGTTTCTGTTGCAAAGGTTTTGATATTTTATTTTCCTTAGGTTGGACACAAATTAAATAGCTCCAAATTGAGCCAAAAATATGTTTGAGCATGTGTAATCATCGAGCAACAATCAAAATTAAATAAAACCTGCATGCTTGTGTGTATGGACGTCATGTCCAAACTAAGATTTTCTTTAAACCTGATCGAACTATAAAAGTTAGGCTGTCAAATCGTATTGTGCATTCAAATTTTTTTCCTTCATAAAGATTTATGACGAATTAAAAAAATAAAAGAAAAACATAGCAACCCATATGCAAACAAATTGCCGTAAAAACGGAAAGATAATTTAGGATTCGAAACAAGTATACCTATGGGCTCAGTATGAACACACTACCACTAAACCCTTAATAATTGGTTGTGGACAGATGAGCATTTTCATTTAATTTATCTTTGTTTGTAGAAAATAACTAATAGCGATATTTGATAGTTCTTTTGACAAAATATATTTTAAACTGTTGTATATTATGTTAAATGGGTAAAACTTAATGATTGAACGAGGAATTGGAAGAAAGGAGTGAAAATTGTTGAAAAATTGTAAAACCCAAAATATAGGGACTGAATTGCAACATTTCAATAGTTGATTCAAGCCAGATCAGTTGTGCTATGTGTCAACTAACAACCCCAGTTGACAATTAAACATATAGGAAGAGGGCTCACGCTGAATAAAAAAATCATGGGTCGCCCCTCTTGTTAGTACACTGTCAATCAGGGTTGTTAACCCCAATTGTACAAGAAAAATAATTCCAAGCCAGATTCCTTGTTCATTTAAAATTCTACATGGAAACCACTTTCTTGCACGACTTTTGACTTTATTCGCCTCTATAAATACAAAACATGGCAACCAACTAAGGAGACCTCTCATACATCTTTCGGATACATATTATACTTCAATACTCATTAATTATTATGATCAAAGGAGGAAAATTCATAGTTTTTGTAAGAGAATTGAAAGATATTTGTAAGAATTCAATCAAGTGAAGATTCAAACTTGGTTTTTGGGCAAAGAAAAGAGAGCGCAAAAGTAGATTCATCAGGAAACCGTTGAATAGATTCAAAATTTCAATATTCATCTCCATCTTCTCAGTTTATCAAAAATTTCGATTATGTATTTTCGCTTAAATATGATTTTTTTGTAATTTCAATAAGTTAGGCTAGTTTTATATATTGCTAAGATGAGTTAAACCCTTATTATGCCATTTTTAGTTTTTAATTAATTATTTTCACTTTAATTTCGTTTGATTTGTGAATGTTTATTATCTTTTTTATCATTCTTTTCTATTGTTTGATCACCAATTAAATTGTTAGTAGACTTTATTGTTATCGAGAGAGAGAATATGATTTATGCATAATATAATAAACATTGTAAGATTCAATATAGGATAAAAATATACCTATACACTTTATATGGTTTCAATAGGTGTTCTAGCACTTGTTAATGTATTTATCATATTTGCATCTTTAATTGAGAGATAGAAGGGTCACACGAGGGGAATAAATTTGATTGCTATCGAGAGATGTTTTCAATTAAATTATGAACATTGATCAACATAAATGATTTCAAATTGTCAATTTAATTGTTACACTAAAAATGGAATAGCAAGAGAAATTCAACATCTTAGCAATACTTTCACATATTTAAAAAAAAAAATTCTAGTTTAATTAATAATTTAGATATTAATATAAAAAGATAACAAAACTTGTTTGATATTCGATTAAAGTTGCAATTAATTTTAATTCAATAAAATACATAGTTCTCGTGGGTTTAATACTCTATTAATTACTTTATTACTTGTTCACAATCTTGTTCACTTGTAGGAAATCAAAGGACCACCTTCAAAGATTGTGGGCTAAGGCGGTCACTTCTTGGGCCTTGCCTAGGTCTTGTCTGACGTCCATTTTGAAATTGGCTAAGATTAGATGTCATGAAAAAATGATGCATCTCATAAGATTTGGTAACACTCCAAGTATATGTACTTGATAGTTGATATTGTGTTATTTGAAAAGTAATATGAATTCATTGGAAATCATTTTTTTTTATACTATAGACTCCATAAAGACGGATAGAAGTGAAAATATAAAGAAAAAAAAAATATTATATTAATTTTATGATCTCTTTTTATGCTTTCTTCTGTGTTATCCATAACGGGTTTGTTTTTATACATGCCTTTTGCATAAAATTTTATGAATTGTGTAAAACCTCAAAAAGTAGTGAGAATCAGCAAAATGTTTGAATACGAAGAATATAAGCAGCAGAACATTCTTCACTTTTGTAGAGAAAATGTTGATTCTTGATTCGGTTGGTTAAACTCATTAATTGGATCAGTTAGTGAGTTAGAAAAATCAGTTAGGAGCCTTTGGTTCTAACAGATTTTCTGATAGTTGTTGTAGCTGAATCATACATACATATTCTTGTAAATCTCTACATTCCTTTGCCTATAAGTAGGATAGATGGCTGATACGTGAAAGGGTGTGAGCAAGAGAATGTGGGGAACACATTTTGTAGTAAGAGAAAGTGAGATTGAGAGAGAAAATTCTTTGCAACAAGTCTCTGTAACTTTCTGTGATTTTCTTACTGGTAAGGCCTGATGAGTGTTGGTGAGTGGTGTTGTTTTGTGTAAAACAATTCCTATGTAATATTCCTATTGAATGGCAGATTGACTGGGGTTAAATCCCTGCTGGTTGATGAAATTTAGTCCCAAGACCAAGAAATTATTGAGATTATTTGTCTAATTCTTTGCTGGTTTTATGTTCTGCCATTGCTGTGGTTTCTTTCCTATCTATTAATGCAAATCTGTGAATGATCATTATTTCCTGGGACATGGGAGATTGGTAAAAATCCTAACAACTTTTATTCTTTTTGAACAAGATTACATTTATGAATGGTTTTGTCTTACATTTGAATTATTTATTTACCTCATCATCGCCTATTTTGAAATCCAAACCAACTCATTTCATTTTTCGTAAGTGTTGACACACAAAAAGTTCAGCCCAAGTCGAATAGCCAAGGAATGGAGCCCAATTAGAAGATCCTCAAAATTAAATAGCCCAAAGAACGACCCAGTCAGGCAATAAAGGATAAATGCCCAAATAAGGAAGCCCATGAACGCAGAAATACCATCGCCCAAGGTTGCAAGTCGTCCAAGATTTGAGCGAATGAATTGCCATGCAGTCGTCCAGAGCTGTGACTCTGCTCTCGTCCAAATATTCAAGTCGCCCATCATCTTAGCAAACATAAGAAGTCATGGTTACCCAAAAGTGCAGTTAATGAAGCAGTTATTGGGTAGTTCTATCACGTTCCACGATTCAATAAATTCAATTGAAGACGGTTGAACGACAAAAGTAGTGACAGCAGTTAAAGAAGGCAGTTCCATAACAAGTTGGCCACTACAAGGAAAGTGGACAGTTATAGAGCGATCAAGCGGTTTCTTAAGCAGTTGATCACGAAGAAATTACCCAGGGAGTATAAAAGGAAGAAAAGACATAGAGCAAAAGACCCCGAATCAAACACTCTCAAACAGAGAATATGTAACTTTCAATTTCTTAATTTAGATTTAAACACTTCTTTTATAGTAACTCGTGTGCTTGCGCTCCTTGGAAGCATTCTGTTTTTACTTTTCAATTGTAAAGTCATCGTCAATAAAAAACGCCCATTTTTGGGACTTTGTCTCAAGAGGTTTGTCCCTTACACAATCGTCTGATCCCTTTTTAATTGTTAGCGACTAACCCGCGTGAAACAGTAAGAAACAAAGCAAAACCAAACAACCATATATTGCGGTTCAATTTGATTTCAAATTTTAGTGAAATAAAAGTAATTGTTTCAAACAAGATAACATAGAAAAATTTGTCTAACGTTGATGAATAAACTGAAGCCTAATTAACATAAACGTTACAATAGTTATATATTAGTTTTGATACAAGATTAAAGCAATGAAATAATAGAAGTTCAACACTGATTGATGCTTCCAAATTCGTTCTTTGTGAAATAGATAAGGAAATATTATCATAAATAATTGTTCATGCCTAAAAAGTCAATAAACGTCGACCAATAATTTTGACTCTTGAAACGTAAATTGAGGTATTGAACTAATAAATCACATAATAGGGTAACAGTGCTTCTTCTTTTTTTAATTGAATGAATAGTCAGAGGTTTCAATAGGTTTTTCAATTATCAAATCCTTAATTAATCTATTTCTAAATGGTTCAGTTTGTCTTCGTACTAATCTAAAATGAGAGATTGACATGAATAAAAATCAACATTTTGGTAAGACTAGGCAATTACATGATTACATGACGAAAACTACCCACACACACGACTATTTTACCCTGACACGGGGCCATTTCCAAGGCCAATCTTAAAAGCATATTGAAACTCATCACACACGTTTGCATATTATTATGTGCTCATATAAAGACATATGAATAAGTCATGTGTCCTCCTTTACCATGATTTCTCGTAAAAAATTTAAATAGCTAGTATGTCTATATAAGTCAATTAAAAGCTTAATAGCTTAAAGTTATCCTTTTGTGCTACATTTACCAAGCACATTACCCTATGGACAAATTTATAATACTTACAATCACTCATGTTTCAAATACTGTGTTGATATTCGATTATTAATGATTAAGAGTTGGCTTCGTCCCTAATCCCCTTTTAACGTTAATTCTCTATTAATATCTTACAAAGCTTCTTTGTAAAAGGTTATCACGTCATACTAACTAAATGTTGGAAAATAGTTTATAAAGTTTATTTTCATCAAATTTTGACCACATATTTGGATGGGTCTCGCTACTTGAATTTGGCAAGAAATGAGTCAATCATGTTCTACTCGTGGAGTAGATAAATTTTTTATATTTGAATGTTGAAAACTATTTTCGGATGAATGAGAAATTAGTAAACGAAGTTGGGTTGGAAAAACATGATTTCCGAAATAAAAAATCAAATTTTATATAAAGAACGCCGCTCGAGTAGCAGCCTAGGGCGAGAAGAGTGGCTATCAACATGTGCAACTTTTCGTGAAACAAGTTGATTTTTAGGTTATGACTCTTCAGTTGCAACACATCAACCCTTATAAATTGAATTCCTATATGATGGTTTCATTCACTCCTATTTTATGCAATCAAAGCATATGATGTAACATCCTTTTCCTACCAAAATTTTACATCAAAATCTTGTTTCTTTTCATTCTAAAAGGAGCAAAAAAAAGTTCGTTCAGTTCGTTGTTTCTTGTGTTTTGAAGTGTTTCAAACACAAGAAGTTGATCGTTTTATGCCACATATGACAACTACCGTCGTGATCAACTAAGAATATCATCACTCCTTACGTTAAACTTTCTATCTTCCAAATTATTTAATGCATCAGTAATGAATAAGACCAAATTAGAGAATTCATTAACTTCACCAAACTACTTCAATTAAAATTTCATTTACAGTTTCTTTAATAAATTACATGAGCCACATAAATTCTTACGTTAACAATTAGGAGGAGGTTTACAGATGAAGGGGTTAAAATACTCCTAGCGATTCACTTCAATAATTGTTTACTTGTAGCACTTTATAATCCCCTTTTCGTTTCCTAAATTCTCATCAATCAAGAATCAAGGCATATCTTTTATTCGGAGATTGAGATGACTTCCAAATTTGTTAATCTCTTGGTTCTTCTTGGTATTCTTTTTTGCACCGCCAATGCAAGAAAGCTTGTCAGCTCAGAGGGTCCTCTCAATGATGAGAAAACATTCTCCTTCGATCATCCGATCTCAGGAGGTGGAGGGCTTGGTGGTGGAGGTGGTTTAGGGGGTGGTATTGGTGGAGGGATAGGTGGAGGTGGCGGCTTTGGCGGGGGTGCAAGTGGCGGACTTGGAGGTATCAGTGGAGGTATTGGTGGAGGTGGAGGAGGAGGAGTGGGGATTGGCTCTGGAGGTTTTGGAGGAGGAATTGGTGGTGGAATTGGAGGTAGCATTGGAGGATTAGGAGGAAGTATTGGTGGCGGAATCGGCGGAGGAGGTGGATTTGGTGGAGGATCTGGAGGTGGAATAGGAGGTGGTGGATTCCCTTGAGTAAATAAAGAATTTTTCAGACCCTTTCCCATCTTTTCATTTACATTCCACAATATGGATCATTTTCATGGCTCAAAAAGAAAAAATTTCGAGAGCCATTAATTAAACAACTCTACTGCAGATGTTTTATTTGTACTCAATATTATTCAAACAAATTAAAGTAAACTTCAGTTGGTTAATTTATAATAACAATTTCCTTTTCTCACGCTTTATTACTTCCATGCAAATGATCTCTTCATATTCTAAGGTTGATTTGGTCTTTTTCTTTATAGTCTGCTCACAAATTTAATTTTTCTAATTCAAACAAATGTAATGCATTTTCCCTTCCCTGAATCTTTTATTTATTCTGTACATCAGCTTCCAGACGAATTAGCCCGCGTGATGTTGGCTTAATTTTTTTTCCCGCTAAATACAAATTTACCAGTGTGTGTATGACAATCTTGATATTGGTTTATAATACTGGATTTAACCGTTTGGATAGTTGAATTTCCGGGCAAAAAAAATTCAAAATCTAACAAAATAAATATCAACAAATTAAAAATCAGTTCAGTCCAAAAATAAAAATATTTTTTTAATTGCATAATAGAATATTACATACAAAATATAAATTATATATTTAATGGTTAACAATGTATTTAATTGGTGAATAAATTTTTAAAGGATAACGTATTTGTTACACCCTCAAATCAACAAAGCCACCATGTAAGAACAAACGGGCAGTGAAGGTCACATAAACATTCAAGAGTGCGACGTGGAAACATTGCATATTCAGCAATCTCTGGACTCAAGTGAAGATATTTGACCAACTAGGTTCGGCTTCGAAAGTATTATCATTCTTCAAGATCTTTCTATAATAACTTAACTCACGTCCACCGGTCAAACCCTTTTGCCTCAGATATTTTGAGCGAAGCGGTTAGGGATTCGGTGGTTGAAGAGTCCCATAGCTTTCAAATCCGGATTCCGACGTACTTTAGGAAGGAAATTTGATAAAGTAGTAGTCCCTATAAATCAATATGTGTTTTATCATTTTAGGAGAATCAAGAAAAATCTTGGAGATTCAATATCTACAAGAAATTCCAGTCACGTAAGAATACAAACTCATTAAGGGAAATTTGCCATAGCCGTTCTAACGGACCATTACAACACACCACGTGTAATTAAGATTGCAATATCTTAACCAATTCTAGAAGAACTCTTCCCTATGTATAGTCATGCAAAGGTAAAGGAAAAGGCAGCAATTCAAAACACTCAGTCAAAATATTTGCTTATTTGTGTCTCCTACACCCGTTTCGCTCTGTAACCTGTATCGACAGTTAATTTGATCGAAGTACCATTGGTCATCGGCCCCTTTTTTAGTCCAGTGATCTTGATGTCCAACTATTTCTATAATAGGGTGCAAGATACATATGTGTAGGTATTTTTGTTGCTGGAGATCAGTTGACAATAAGGAAGTGAGGTCAATAAAATTAGCCCTGTTTGAGACCTATTTTAGGGCCAAAATACATTTTGGAATAGTATTTTGTTAAAAAGAGTGTGGTTTAAAAGTAAGGAAAAGTTTTGAATTTGCATTTAAAATTATTTTATGGGAAAATGTGTAGTTGAACCTGTAAGTATTATGCCCTAGGTCCAATCAACTTTGGACATAAATACTTTTATATATATAATTAATGCAATTAAATGGCAGATCTATTATTTAATTAATAGACAATTAAATAAATAATAGAGTCCGTAGATTCAAATATTTGTAATTTGTTAATCACAAGGAGTTGTGATTGTGAGATACAAATTACATCTGATTGAATCTTAAATCATCCGTGGTCGTAAGTAATAACGAGATACGGATATCGTTATTACGGATAGACCATCACGTGTGGCATTTCTTACTTGTGAAGTAAGTAGCTGATCTCACAAGTTAAAGTGTGGTGACACTTAAATGAACACGTGGATGTTTGTTATAGAACAAAACATTGGAGACCCGTCGAGAGATTCCACATGGATAACTATCTGAGTGTCGGTGGTTAATCTCTAACGTTCGGTAGTGAAATTGGTCCTTTGACTTGAGGTCGTCATGGTACCTTATATGAGGACAGTCATACTTTGGCGGTGTTGGATGTTGCTCTGAAAAGGGCCGCTAATACGACATCGTTCGGGTATGTCAAGAATCGTATGAAGGTTGTGATTGATCAATAAAGGATTCGTCACTCTTAGATAGTAGGAGATTATGATCTGCGTTTCATTCAATTAAGTCAATGATGAAATCCTTGGCCAAGGTGTACTCATAAGTCGAAAAGGAGTTTTCGATTTATATTGACTTAATAATGGAGTGAAAGATATGATCGATGATCGAGATTGACACAACTCCATATCTCGTAATTGATCAGATCATATTGACGAAGGGATTATAGTTTCACGGTAAACGAACGAATTTGGTTTTGTCATACCACGTAACATTTCCCCTCACATGTATTGCCCTGACACATTGCTAGATATCAATCAGGGAC
>NW_019258717.1:399680-403123 GCF_002742605.1 Olea europaea var. sylvestris
TATATATATATATATATATATATATATATATATATATATAACACTTTTTATGAAATTATGTATATAATGTGAAAGGTTGAATAAATTGAAATGTAATATTTTCATTTGAATAACATTTATTTGTACACAATATTTTTTCTCAACATCCTTCAATTTTTCTTCTTTTTATTTTCTATTTTTAACCTTTCATCAAGACCTTTATTGTTTGCATTAAAACTTCACAAAAAAGTGTGAGATATAGTTGCACATAAGATAATACACATTCAAAAATGTATATTCTAATAGTAAGCATTGTTTGTCCTTAAGCTTTGTTAATGATAATTGCAAGTATAGATTTATTGAAAATTGTTATCTCTTAAATTTGAATAAATATCTTTCAAAATCTGTTGGCTTAATGGAATGCGTGGATACTATTTGGCAACAATGTATTTAGAATCTCCTCTTGATAAAATTGATTTGAATTTAGATTCCACACAAAAGATAAAAAATGAGAATCAAATATAAAATGAAATTACTAAAAAGAATGTACCTTGAGTATGAGAAAATAAAAAAAAAATCAAATATTGAATTGAATTGACAATTAGTAAGCATGTCAAAAAATTACTAAATTCTACTACTACTACAAACAACTGGCATGCTTAAATTCATAAAATTGAATTATTATCACTATTGCTTTATTTTGAATGGCACCTTCATATACATTACAAAATTTTTTCTTTAACGTAACAAAGTTTTTATCGAATATGTTTGAATATAAATATGTCAAATTAAATTTAAAAGTAAAGTATGTATACATGTGAATATTAAATCGCCAAAATGGATGATTAATTTATATTCATTAAATATATCCAAAATCGTAAAATATAAAAAGTTATACCTCATTTAATTTTTTGAAAGCAGTGACACATTTAATCTCTTATTTTGGTTTGCCTAAATTCAAGTAAATATATTTGACTTATTTCGATTCAATTCGATCTGATTAGATTTGGTATCATTGGAGACATGTAATTTTTTTTTCTAATAATCCTTTGAAAGTCGAAAGGAAATGATAATAAAAATTTACAAAAATAATTGGTAAAAACTTAAAATCAAAAGCTAATTTTCTAAATATTCTTTGCTCGTAGTATAATATGAAAAAAGAATTTATAACTTAAACAAAGTTATAAAGTCAAATTTACAACCTTTCAACTTTTAATAATATTAATATTATTAGTAATATTTATATCTAGTATTAACTTTAATAAGCATAAATGATACTTACAATTTTTAGTATATCGTATAGCACTATTTTAACATGCCGACATTAAAATTTAAAATATACACTTTTTAGTATGACATGACTAATGTTCTATCATTATAATTGACAAAAAAAACTTTTGAAATGCCTATAGAATTTTAAAATATCAAAACGCTTGGACAAAAATTTGTGGGATGCGACATAAAAGTTAAACTATTTGATTATGCAATTAAATTATTTACATAATTAATTCTTAACTATAATTTTGTGCTAAAACCAATATTCAAAATAAAATAAAATAAAAATGTTGGGAGGATTTAAGAGCTTTCTACGAATTAAAGGTAACAGTACGAAGTGAATGTAAATTATAAAAATGGTTATAATCAATAAAATTAATAGCTCAAAAATTATTAATATTCTATGGAAATGTGTATTGAATCAAACTTGTAAGGTTAAAAAATTTAGAATATGACCGCTCGAAATTTGGAAGAATCTAATTTTAGATTTTGATAAATTTTTTCTCTTATCCAATGTTTAAGTGAAAAAAATGCAAATTTTAATAAGCACTAAATTGTTTTTCAGACTAACAACTCATACATAAATTTCTTGAAAGTGAAATTGATATTAAAATTTCCAATTTCTCAAAACTAATATTCGCACACTCTACAATTGTAACAATAAGAAGGAAAAATACGTTCATTAATCAACCAATATCATAAAGACAAAATGTACAAAATTCAAATTGAGGTGATAAAGAAAAATTTGAATCTCAATTTGAATTTTGTACGACATTGGATAACCGAATGCAAGTTAATTTCAGTTTAAAATAGAGTATTTGTAAAAACTAAATTCAAAACTGTGTATCCAATATAATTCACATAACTCAAACTATTAAAATTCATCGTAGACAAAAAGTAAAAAGTTTATTATTGGCTGTTGTGCTCCATAAAAATAAAAAGATTGGCCATCATTCCGATCAAAAGAGACCATAAAAATCTGTGACTGATAATTACACATCAATAATTACATAGAGAAAGTAAATAGGAAGGAAAACAATTTATAAATGTATACTCAATAAGTGATCTGTGAATGATGAATTATGGATTCATAATTGACACTTGAAGAGAAGAGATGTTCTTATATAGTTTGTTTTCTTTTTTTTCATTTTTTTTTTAATTTATTTCCTTCATTTGTGCTAAAACTTTTGTCGAAAAATATCAAATCAAAGCAAAATATTTATATTATGGACAATGAAATGTCCTAATTATGTATTTGATTAATAAAATTTTTAAAGATTGCGATTATGGATTGAATTTATTATTTTCAAAAGAATTTTTTAGAAATGCAATACTATTGTTAATGTGTTATTAAGTTTGAAAAAATTTAGTTGTGTTAGAATTTATTAATATATATATATATATATATATATATATATATAGACTTAATTTCTGAAAGCAATAAGAATTATTAATTATCTTATTTAGAAGTTATAAATTGAATATTAACGGCATTGTTCACCACAAACATAAAAACATTAAAAGTAAAATGCCAAATTGATTGTTTTTTATCTATTCACACTTAGGTTATTGAAAAATCTTTTTTTTTTTTTTGTATCATATTTTATCAAATTAAAATAAATTAATGGTGATTAAAGAGCTGATGGATTTTTATAAAATAATTTTTCATCTAATGTTTAAGTTAACGGGATTTTTTTAACTATTATGTTTCATTTTCAATTGAATCTTTTAGGAATGCAATATTCTTTTAATCTACAATATTAGGTTTAAAAAAATTTAAGTGTATATATAATTTTATTGTTTTATAAATCTTATGTATTAATATTAATTGATTTAATAGTCTATGCCATTTCGTGCTAATTATATATGTGGTATTGTTATAATTTTTATTTTGTTTTTATAGAAGTTTTTATTAATCACATACTAATAATTAGTAATAATAGTGCTTAGTGGAATTAATTGACTTAATTTAAAAGATAAATAATTTTAATTTTAATAATAATTGAATTTAGTTGAAATAAATTTAATTTTAAGGGTATTATTGACCATAAACATAATATAAGGGTAAAATGGAAAAGTAAATATATGATAATAACTAAGGGTAGTTAAATATAAAAGGGTATAATTGGTAATCAAAAATTTCTTCTCAATTCCCACTTTTAATATATGAATATTGCCCTGAGTACGGG
>NW_019258717.1:406899-410896 GCF_002742605.1 Olea europaea var. sylvestris
CCTATGGCTACTTCTTTTCCAATATTAATCCTTTCGAGATGATAATACTTTCCTTCTAAGGATCAAGTCAGTAAAAATGTTTTAACTTTCCAAGTTATATATAATAACATAATCAATGAAGTATAATATAAACTATTGAAAAGGTCTTAAGATAACAAATGTTATTATTTCAACGTTGCCTTCTATGCTTATATTTTTATCAATAAACATAAAACAATAACAGAAAGAAAGAAAAAAAATGTTATACCAAAAGCTTTATTCTACTAATTAATGAACGCGTGTAACATTCAATACTCCGATCTTAGTATATATGAATAATAAGAACAATATTTAAAATTTTTTTAACTTGTTATCTTCGTAATTATGTGATTATGCCAATCTAACATATATAAAAATATTATAAAAATAAATCAATTAACAAAGTTTTTCATATTATTCATAATAGAATCACAAAATATAACATGAATCATTTCCAACAAACATTCCTACAATTGGTAATACAAACTTAATCTTGGATTTTTAGAACTTTATGATTTTTGCATATTAAATTATTACAACAAAGAAAACGGATCTTTTTTATCCACTGCGTAAAAACCATAAGCTAGAAATAGGGCTGGACAACACTTTGGAACCAAATCGAACTGAACCAGACTCGACCCAATCCGTATTGAATCAAGCAATTCTTCTTAAGTCAAATACCCGAACAGGTATCTGAATCGAGAATCGGTGAGTTTGATTCGATTATCGGTTCTAAACTAAGAACTGAATAATCGAATAAGAACTGAATCTCCCTAATTTTTTTATATTAAATTGGTCAAATTATTTTAATTTTTTTAAATAAAATTTTCAACTAATTAATTAAGCTCAAAATATCATTTTTCTATTTTCATTTGATAACTAATTAATTTAGCTCAAACCCAAATCTCTCATTTTACCGTAGTGCCTTTTCTGCTTTTCTGGAGGAATCTAATTGGAAGCTCAGATGCAACTCTCTTCATTATTGTAAGCTCATTACTTTCCTCTTCCTATAATTTTAAAAGTCAAATCTATGAAGATCTCAATAAGGAGGGGAGCAAAAGATATCACAAATGATCAAAATTTAAATAAATATGTGGTTTTATATCTGATTTTGTTTAAACCTCTCTCCATTTCTGTAGTTTTATATTTGATTCTCGAGCTGAACAAAGATATTACTGATGATCAAAATTTAAACAAAGATGATCCGTTCACTAATGCATCTTCCGATCCTTACTAGTTTCATGTGCTTGAAGCTGCCTATTGATTAGCTAATGACTTTTAATCAATTATTTGGTTCTTTTCACAAATTTGTTATTTCTGTATACATTATTGATGTGTTTTGGTTGGAGTGCGTTACATTTCATTTTTTTTTACGTAGATTTGAAGGATTGTAGCAAAGGAATCAATGAGATGAAATCATCAACGTTTTAGTATTATTATTTACTTTTTAATAATTTGTATACATTGGTAAATGAATAGTATTAGACAACTTGTTATTCGTATTATTTTAAATTGAACTACATTATTTTATAAGAGAGAAATTGAAATTAATCTCATAAATAAAATTTATGTAGCGTTGTTGTAAATATTAAAATATTTATTATGGTACGAAACCTAGGAACCGAATGGAACTAATAATTAAATTTGAACCTGATGATTCAAATTACTAAATACCCAAAAATTCAAGTTTGATTCGATTCTTTTTAAAACCAAACTGAACCGAACCATACTCACCCTTAGTCAAAAATTGCAAAGCAATTGTATAAGAACAATTTTCTCTTCCTTACCTTCACTTTATTGCACATTATAATTAGGGCTGTAAATAGATTGGATATGAATCACATCTATCCATACTTGATCTGATCCAATAATTCAACATATATTTGTTTGTTAAATCCATATTCGATTTGTTATGTTATCAGATATTCGATCTGATAATCTGATTCAAAATTAAAGAATTAGGAAAATAAAATCAATGTTGAAATTTACACTTTTTTTAAAAAAAAAATTCACAATTTTTCTAATTCTTAAAAAAGTTAATTTAATACTTATAAAATTTTCAACTTTTTTAACTTTTAGCCAATTGGATGGAAAGGCACAAAAAGTTTCTTATCTATGTATTAACTCATTTATAGAGGACATCTCCAAACATTTTTTTATTAACTTTTAGTATAGTATATTAAATTAATTTAATTCTTTTTTCTTATCTTTTACTAATTAATAAAACTTTAAAACTTTCCAAATATTTCAATTAGCACTATTATATTATATTTTGTTCATCTAATAAATAAAACTGTGAATACGTGGATTGACTTTCTTATTTTTTATGCTCTGAATTTGATGACTTTTTAATTATAAATTTCTTTATTTTCTCATTTATTTATTTTAGTTAATAACATGCCATAAAAATATTTAACTAGCTCATTTATTTATAACAAATCAGATCGGATTGTTATCAGATCGGATTGACTTATATCCATATTTGATCTATTTAGTTAATGGATTATCGGATTCAAATTTTGATCGAGTTATTGGACTAAAACTCTAAATACATTTTCCATTAATTTAATTGGATTCGGATCAAAATCCTATCTATTGACCGTCCTAATTATTATGATAGAATTTGTAAAACACTTTTAAATAGGTGGTGTCATGGGATAGAACATATTCATTAAACTTTCTATCTTCCAAATTATTTAATGCATCAATAATGAATAAGACCAAATTAAAGAATTCATTAATTAACTTAACCAAACTACTTCAATTAAAATTTCATTTAAAGTTTCTTTAATAAATTACATGAGCCACATAAATTCTTACGTTAACAATTAAGAAGCAGTTTACAGATGAAGGGTGGGTTGAAACCCACCTAGCAGTCCGATTCAATAATAATTGACTTGTAGCATTATATAATCCCATTTTTGTTCCTAAATTCTCATCAATCAAGAGTCACGACATATCTTTTACTCGGAGATTGAGATGGCTTCCAAATTTATTTTCTTGGTTCTTCTTGGTATTCTTGTTAGCACCACCACTGCAAGAAGGCTTGTTAGCTCAGAGCCTCTCAATGATGAGAAAACATTCTCCTTTGATCATTCCATATCAGGAGGTGGAGGGCTTGGTGGTGGAGGTGGTTTAGGGGGTGGTATTGGTGGAGGTGGCGGCTTTGGCGGGGGTGCAGGTGGTGGACTTGGAGGTATCAGTGGAGGTATTGGTGGAGGTGGAGGAGGAGGAATAGGGATTGGCCCTAAAGGCATTGGAGGAGGATTTGGTGGTGGAATTGGAGGTAGCATTGGAGGATTAGGAGGAGGTATTGGTGGTGGAATCGGTGGAGGAGGTGGCTTTGGTGGTGGATTACCTTGAGTAAATAAAGAAGTTACTAGTCGCATCCCAATCTTTCATTCACATTCCACGCACGATATTGATCATTTTCATGGTTCAAATAGAAAAAACGTCTAGAGCCATTAATTAAACAACTCTACTACAGTTGTCTTATTTGTACTCAAAATTATTCGAACAAATTAAAGTAAACTTTGGTTAATTTATAATTGACTTTCCTTTTCTCACGCTTTATTACTTCCATGCAAATGATATCTTCATATTGTAAGGTTAATTTTGGTTTTTTTTCTTTATAATCTGATCACAAATTTAATTTGTTCTAATTCAAACAAATGTAATGCATGTTCCCTTCCCTGGATCTTTTATTTATTCTGTACATGGTAATTATTGAACAACTTTCCAGACGAATTGACCCGCGTAATATTGGCTGAATTGTTTTTACCTACTAAATACAAATTTACGAGTTCGCCTACTTGTGTGTATGACACTATGACCATCTTGACATTGGTTTATAATACAGGTTTTAGCTGTTTGGACAGTTGAATTTCCGAAAAAATAAAATTCGAAGAACCAGTATAACTAATTTTATCAAATACAAAATCTAACAAATAAATATTGATAAATTAAAAATTGTAGTAAA
>NW_019258717.1:411737-424174 GCF_002742605.1 Olea europaea var. sylvestris
TTGCAATATTGCCTCATTCTCAAGTTTTTTAAAAATAGCTTTCTCCACTTAGACCACCAAATTGATATTCAAACAGTCATCTCCCATTTTGTTGCGCAAATCACTTTTGATTAGATTCATAGCAGAAAATACACTTTCACCACTTGCAGTTGCCACAAGTAATATCAAAGCCAAGGTTAGCAGCCTATAAACCAATGGAAAATGTCAAGAACTTCTAGTTTCAGCCAACTTCTGAGCTACAAGGAATATACTATTGAGATTAAAGAAAGTTTCGTCCATTCTCACAAGCAAAAGAAACTTATCAAGCTGAAAAGTTCTTCACTATTGAAGTCCAAAGGATAGAACTGAGTAAGACGTAGCAATTTATCATTATCAAAAGCTGCAAATGAATCTCTTTGACTTAAACATGAAATGCAAGTAAAGAGCTTGGTAGTTGTTTCTGGAAATCGATCATTCAACTCTTGCAAGATTGAGTCTATCGGATGACAATACAAATCAACATAAAAGCGATGAAAATAAGTCACCTTTTGGTACTACAATATCCTCCATATTGGGCACTAAAATATGTCTATCAACACAAAACTCAATCACCTTACTCAACAAAGTACCCCAACCATCCTCTCTTAGGTTCTGCAATGCATACATACACAAATTCAATAATCTCATAGCATTCTGAATATCCTGATCCTTTTTTCTATAAGGCATGTGAAAGATCGTCTGTAATTGCAAGAATTTCAAATATAAAATGGAGACTGAACACAAACTTAAAATCTTGCATAGTGTTCATCCGTCTTACTGTCTAAGATTTTTTATCTGAATGTACGCCATCTTTTGATATATTCTCAAAAATATCGATGATAGTATTAAACATATTCATGAAACGAGTAATTGTTAGTAGATGTGAGCCTCATCTAGTATCACCTGGGCGTGCCAAACTTATTTCTTGAAACTTACCACTTCCACCAGTAAGTTCCCCAATATTAAGCTTGTCTAGAATATTAGCTTGATAACTTGTTCGAAGAACATCTACACGCTTACATTTGCACCAACCAAATTCACAATAATAGCAAGTATGTCGAAAAAATCACCAAGCATACAATTCCTACATGCCACAGATACAATTGCCAACTGAAGCTGGTGATTGAAGCAATGAACATACATAGCATGTGGTTCTCTCTTAGAATTAAGGTTTTCAACCCATAGAACTCACATGACATATTACTTGTTCCATCATAACCTTGACTTCTCAGGCTAGATATGCGCAACTCATGTGTAGAAAACATTGCATCAATGGCATCCTTCAGTGATTGGGCACAAGTATCAGTGTCATGGGACATACCCAAAAAGGGCTCATTCACTTGCCCACTTTTGTCAATAAACCTCAAAACAACTGTCATTTGTTCTTTCATAGAATTATCACGAGCCTCATCAACCAAAATTGAAAACAAAGAATCGCCTATCTCATTGATAATAGCCCTTGTCTTCTCTACGACACAACAATTAACGAAATCCTTTTGGATGGTTGGTGAAGTCATTTGGTTATTTTCAGGATCATTACTAAATAATACTTCTTTAATTTCCTTACAACGATCTGCGTGCCAGTTCAGTAACTCAATTAGATTTCATCTATTAAGAAACTCTTTCGATTCATCATGACCATGAAATGACAATCCTTGCATCAAGAAAAGTCTAGTACACTCTAGCACCGTAGTCAACCTGGTCCTATAACTTTATTTTTGACCACTACTTTGGCTAGAAATAACATAGGAGATACTTTCCTTTTGATTCATCAAGTTTGTACACTTTGCAAAAGCTTGATTATGAGCACTATCAAAGAGACGACATGATCTTTCAATGTCTTTTTGTGCTTCCGATCCCTAAAGCCGATCTTAGTAAATATATTTGTCCACCCCCTTGACCCCATCTATCAGGTTTGAACATGTAGCAATACAAACAATACGTCGCATCATTTTCTACACTTTATTCCAACCAATAAAATTCGAAGAACCAGTCTTTCCGAAAACATCTATTATCATTCATCATCAATCTTCTTGGAAAATCATGTCCATATGATTAACAAGGAGCCTTCTTCAAGTTTGCCATCCTAACATCATATTTGATATTAGGATCATTTGACTCGATAAAGAACATATCCCTGGATCAAATACAAGATCATCCACATTGAATTGAGCTCGAGACTTCTTTGTGTTATTCAGTAGCTCTTGTGCTCGACTAGAATAAGTTGCGGGACTAGATGCACAACTAGAAGTAGAAGAATTGGGTATGGACTTTCGTTTTGGTTGAAAAAATTGTTCCATAATCTGCAAAATGCCCCCAATTTATTTTTCAATTACAATTGATTAAAAAATAACCAAGTACACACGAGTTGAATTGAGCGGCCAACATATTCTCAATTAAATTTTTTCACTTATCCTAATTTCCTAAACTTAAATTCCCAAATCAATAATCATAACTCACAAAACATAAATTACTTATCATAAATCACAATTCACAATCGTAATTTCGTAAACATAAATTCTCAAATCAATAATCATTCCTCATCAAAACATAAATTATTTATCATAAATCACAATTCGCAAATATAATTTCATAAACATAAATTTCCAAAACAATAATTATAACTCATAAAACATAGATTACTTATCATAATTCATAAATCACAATTCGCAATTTTTTAATTCCCAAATGAATAAATCATAACATATTTAACATTAACTTAAGTCACTGACCATAGCCATGTTAACACAACTAAATGAAATCCCATACCTTTCAATTTTTATTTTTTTATTTTTTTACAAGATTTCACTTTCCATAACTTTAGTAGTTAGCACCCTGAGCATATTTGTATTCCATAGGACCACAGCAGCAGATTCTCTAAAATAAAAAAATTATTTTATATCAGACATTGTGAAAATTAAATTTTCCTTTAGGCTTTAGCAGTTAGCACGTACAATAAAATAATGCCCAATTACCAAACAGATAATAAAAGTAAATTTAGCAGTTAGCACACACAAATTACAATACAAGAAAACTAAATTTGCCAATTTAGCACTTAGCACATACAAACAAGTGCGGGACGAACTGACAAAGGAAGAAGTGTCTCGTCACTCCTGTGCAAGGCAGGGGCGAACCAGTGGTCCAACATCGCCGTGTCTCGTGTGTAGGGCAAGGGCGAACCGACGAAGGAAGAAGCGAAGAAATTGGAAAAGGGTTTTTGCAATTTGGCTTCCCTCTTCCAACCTTCCACGATTTGGGAAATGGGAGTTGATTTGGGCATTTCAGAATTCTGATTCAATTTTATTGGCTAATTAGACTTTGATAAATTGAATAATTTTCATTTAACAATTGGGCTAACAATAAGAGGCCCAAAATTTGAAGCCCTACCCAAACCCAAAAAAAAAAAAAGAGAAGAAAATGGCCCTCTTCTCCCTTCGTCTTCCTTCCTTCTCCAGAGACAGAGAGACTCCGGCGCTTCTGCAACTGGTGCTACCCAATAGTTCTAAAGATTCCGGTAGAGCCAGCACACTCGATCATGCCCCCTTGCCGAGTGTTGGCTCCGCGCCTGCAAGCAGTCATATGTGGAAGATTACCAATCAATTATGTAATTAATTTTCATATTTGTTATCCTGTATATAATAGCTTTAATGCTAATTTTCAATTAACTTTAATGTATACCTATCATGTTTGTATTAATTAATGATGAAACCAAAGATATTCATGTTTACGATAATTATTAAATACATTTTCTCTCTTTAACTGATTAAATATTTTACGAATGTTTTTATATTAATTAATTTTATTATTATGGTGTGTAACCGAATGTTTCATCATCGTTCTTTTTATATTTATCAATACAATATTAATTATGAAATTTATTATTAATTGTTGTTACTTTCGAAGAAGTACAACTCTATAAATAATACATAGCTCCCGAAGAGCTAATATTCCTAACTTATAGTTTGTTATTGCTTCTGAAATAGTACAACATTATAATTGATATTTCAGAAAAATATTACTTACTCCTGAAGAGTATGAATTATATTTTTCAATATTTACATATTTCTCTTGAAGAAATAATGGTAAAATACAACGTACTTCGGAATTAGCACATGTTTCGAAGAACATATTATTTGAAATTATTGTTATTCCTAAAAAGCAAAAAAAAAAAAAAAAACACGTAACTTATGTCAAGTATACATTGACTACTTGATTGACTATTATATGATTTTTAATTGTATTCTTCAAAACTAATTGTATTTTCTTTATTGCGTAGTTAATCAAATGGCAAGCATTACAAAACTTGAGTTTCTTGCACTTAATATATCTAGCAAAAATTATCTATCATGGGCACTCGATGCTAATATCCATTTTATTTCAAAAGGTTTAGAAGAGATAATAAAAAAAGGAAACAATGAATCCCCATAGGATCGAACAAAGCACTCATCTTCCTTTTTCATCATCTTCACGGTGGATTTAAAATTGAATATCTCACAAAAAAAGATTCATAAGTTTTTTGAAAAAAATTAGCTGAAAGATTTGATTATTAAAGGATTATAGTTCTATCCAAAGTCCGCTATGAGTAGATACATCTTCGTTTGCAAGTTTTCAAAATTGTTAGTGAGTACAATTCAGAACTGTTTAGAATATATTCAAAATTAACATTGTCTGGAGAAACAAATCACCGATTAAAATATGATGGAGAAAATGTTTTCCACCTTTCACATATTAAATGTGCTCATGTAATAGCAATATCCTAAGCGTGATTTCAACATGTACTCAAAGCTCATATCTTGTCAGCTTTTAGTTGAACAAAATAATAAACTATTGATGAAAAATAATAGATTATGTCCAACTGATTCTGTACTATTGCATGTGGTAAATGATGCTGCATTGCCTCAAGTAAATGCAATATCAAGACAATGATGTGGATCTGGACGTGGACACGAATTTAAACATAAACAAAGACGTGCACGTAAAATAAACCATGGACGAAATAATTAACAAAACTATCAGCGACAATGCAACAATTTCAAAAATAAAAAAAAAATGAAAGTAGTACATCCAAAAATGAGCACAAAGAAAATTGCTCTAGATGTTAAATAAAAGGTCATTGGACACGTACCTGTTATACTGCAAAACATCTTGTGGAAATTAATCAAAAATCAATCAAGGGAACAAAAAAAGTGAAAAGAAATTTTGTTGATTATGATATTTCAATTTATGTAACTCATTTGGATATCTCTAATTTCATTGCTGATTCAAATGGAATTATTGACCATTTAGTTGGTGTTGGTGTAATGGAAGATATAAATTAGCTTATTTTCTTTGTCTTTAGTATTTTCCTTTATTTTAGAAATTTAATTTGAAATATGTTTTACCTCTCGCGAAACATTTAAAACTTTATTATGCATTGTTAATTTCACAATTTGAATTATGTTCACTCTTTTAACTTTGAATTCAAGTTTTTTAAATATATTTATTTTGTTATATTTATAAATTCATGGTGGATTATCAAAATAACTGATTGATTAATAATACAACTACACATACCATTCTTCAAAACGAAAAAAAAAAATGGACTTAACATTTGCAGAAAAAAATGTTAATACGACATCAGGTGTATTGAATATCATTGAAAGCTCCGAAAGAGTTTTATTACTTTATCAAATAATGCAAAATTATATATTGATGATACACTTTATTCTAACAAATTCAGACGAAATTTGCTTAGTTTTAAATATATCCGACGCAATGGAGATCACATTGAAACGATACAAAAAAATAATGTTGAATATCTTTACAAAACTTCTTTTGTATCTTGTCAGAAACGAATAAAAGAATAACTCCATATTCTCTTATCTGGCATATATTATACATTTATAAAAATGGGTGAATCAAATATTGTCATAAACCAGAAATTTGTTGACCCAAAAAAATTTTATACTTTAGCATAATCGACTTGGATATCCAAGAACTATAATGATGTATCGAATAACAAACTACACACATGAACATCCTTTAAAGAGCTAGATTATCCTTTTACCTAATCATTATCCTTGTGTAGTTTGTACGCAAGGCAAGTTAGTTATTAGACCTTAAATTACAAAGGTTAATATTGAATTTCCAACTTTCTTGAAAAAAATCATGGAGATATATGTAAATCAATACACCCACCATGCGGATCATTTCCTTATTTTATGATATTAATTGATTCTTCTACTAACTAGTCACATATTTACCTACTCTTTCACTAAGAATGTAGCCTTTGTTGGATCTCAAATCATAAAATTACAAACAAAATTCCACGAGTACTCAATCAAGATTATTCATCTTGACAATATTTGGGAATTTAGATTACAAGCATTCAATGATTATTGTATATCAATTGGGATTGTAATTGAACATTCGATTACGCATGTCCATACACAAAATGGTTTAGCAGAATAGTTTATTAAATGTCTACAACTTATTACTAGATCATTACTTATGAAAAAAAAACTCCAAACTTCTATTTGGGGTCATGCCATATTACATGCTGCATCATTGGTTCGTATAAGACCAACTATCTATTATCAATATTCACCTTTGCAACTTGCATTTAGCCATGAACCTAATATTTATCACCTACAATTTTTTGGTTGTACTATCCAATAGTTCAAGTCTCCATTTCACCCCCTACAATGTCCCTAACGAAGACTTGAAATTTATGTGAGTTTTAATTTACCATCTATTATTAGATATTTTGAACCTTTAACAGGTACTTCATTACCTAAAGGGCAGTATTGATTTGAGATTATTATATTATCAAAAATCAAGATTCGTTTTAGTATGATATGCAGATGCATGTTATCTCTCTAACTCACATAAAGTTAAATCACAAATAGGATATGTATTTACACGTGGAGGAATTGTTATATCATGGAAATCTATGAAGCAACCCTTAATAACAACATCCTCAAATCATTATGAAATTATTGTAATCCACGAAACAAGTCGAAAATGTGTATAGTTAAGGATCATGACCCATCATATCCAAGCATCATACGGGTTAATTTCAACAAAAGAGAGTCCAATAAATTTGTATGAAGACAATGCACACAACTCAAAGGAGGCTATATTAAAGGTGACAAGGCGAATCATATTTCTCCAAAATTTTCTCATACACATGAGCTTCAAAAGAATGGCGACATTGATGTCCAGCAAATTCGCGCAAGTGACAATATGGTCATTTTGTTAACAAAAGCACTGTCGACATCTACATTTAAAAAAATTGGTTCATGAGCTTGTAACGCGTCAATTCAAAGATTTTTAATGATTAACATCAGGGAGAGCAGCTGTACTCTTTTTCCTGCTTTAGTTTTTATTTCACTGAATTTTCCTAGCAAATTTTTAATGAAGCAACATTTATTTTTCAAAATAACTGTACTCTTTTTCCTTCGTTTAATTTTTTTTATCTAATTGAGTTCTTATCAAATAAGGTTTTAGCTAGGAAAATATTTTGTAATATGTCTTTCAAGAGATAGTGTTGTAAATGGTAAGTTTATTAATGAATTATAATTGTACTCCTTCAGCTATAGAAATTATTACAGTTGTATATCTGATTCTCCTCTATAAATATAGGACTTTGGTTCATAATAAAAAACGCACAAGTCAATTGACTTTATATATATATATATATTCCGCTGTATAATAGAATATTGCATACAAAATATACATTAACTATTTATTGATTAACGACGTATTTAATTGGTGAATAAATTTTTGAAGTATAATGGATTTGTCACACCCGCAAATCAACAAAGCCACCATGTAAACTTTCCATATTCGGCACTCTCTCAACTCGGTATTTTACCAACTAGGTTCGGCTTCAAGAGTATTATCATTCCTCAAGATCTTTATATAATAACGTAACTCACGTACGCGGTCAAACCTTGAGCATCGAACAATTTGAGCGAAGTACTTAGGAATGTGGTGGTTGAAGAGCATGACTCTCAAATCCGGATTCTGACATACTTAGGAAGGAAATGTGATAAAGAAATAGTCCCTAAAAATCAGCACGTGTTTCATGAAAATCAAGAAAAATCATGAAGATTTAGGGTCTGTTCAGTAGTGATTTTGAGAATTGATTTTTTTACTGTTATGAGAAAAATGAGGGTCACTTGTCAAAGTAGAAGTCAAAAATTACGGTTGAAATAGTGAAATAACGATAAAAAAATCAATTTTTTGGATGAAAAATCACTCACAAACGAGGCTTCAATGTCTACAACAAATTCTAGTCGTATACGGAAACAAACTCAATAAGGGAAATCTACGATATCCAGTCTATTGGACCAATTACAACACAGCACGTGTAATTAAGGTCGCAATATCTTAACCAATTCTAGAAGAACTCTTCCCTATGAACAGTCACGAAAAGGTGGCAATTCAAAACACTCTAGTCAAAATATTTGCTTATATGGGTCTCCTACACGCTTTATAACTTGTGCTGGCATCGGCAATTGATTTTATCATCGAAGTACCATTGGTAGTCGGCCCCTTTTTTAGTCTGGTGATCTTCATGCGCAATGTTTCTGTCGTAGTTTGCAAGATACATACCAGTAGGCATTGTCATTGCTAGAGATCAGTTGACAGTAAGGACATGAGGTCAATAAATTAGCCCCATTTTAGGGCCAAAATGCGTTTTAGAATAGAATTTTATTGGGAAATGTGTGAATAAAAAATAAGGAAAAATTCTGAATTCGTGTGTAAAATTATTTTATGGAAAAATGTGCGGTTGAAAAAGAATTTTGAAAGAATGAATTTTTAAAAAATTGAGGGTCAAACATAATCTTCTCTCTCAATTTGGAGGAAGAGGAGAACAAAACATCAAACTAATTACGGAAGAAGAATTGGAGGCTTGAACACGTTAGGATAATCCTATCCTAAAATATCCTTTTTATATTGCTTATAAGATGTACTGCCAAGTACAATTGATTCGAGGATTTGAAAGTCTAGATGAATCATAGCAACACACTACACCCAAAAAAAGTTTTTGCAACAGACTAAAAAACGTTGCAAAAAACCTTTTCAAAAAACTTTTTGCCTCTCTTTTGCAACGTTTAACAAACGTTGCCGTAGGTCCCTTTTTTTTTTTTTTTTTTTGGTTTTGTTTTGTAGAGTGATTCACATACATCAACCACAAAATATAATAGAAAATAATTATATCAAATAACTCCAATAATCATTATTAATTGAACTCTAAAATGTAACAATATTCATACAAAATACAGATCCAATATTCTAAAACACCTAAAAATCCAATACATTTTCCCCCAAAAAAAAAAAAAATAAATGGAAAACTAACTAAGTAGTGTATGAACCACCCTATCGGCCTCTTTAATTTTCTTCTCAGCAATCTTCGACATGAGGTGTGTCTTAAATATTGGTCCTGACCTATAAAAAAAGGAGATAATGATAGATACCACATTTTAGACATTTTTACAAATTATAATCGAGAAGAAAAGCAAAGAAAAATAGGTAAGAACCATTGGCAATACATGAACCTGAAAAAGAAAAACCATAAACCACATCATGGTTGCAAAGATCAAGAGACACTTCCATGCCTGAAATTCCACATCCCACAACTACAACTCTCTTTCCTCTAAAACTTTCACCAGAATTATAATCATAAGCATGGATGCAAAACCATCAATTACACTTCTTTTGAATAAACCAAGAATAAAACTTGAATGTTGTTCTGACCATTGATACAAAATTTGACCTTGTTCTTACCATTGAGAATTGAACGAACAAAGGTTAAGGTTTTGTGATGTGGAATTTCCAAAAAAGTTAAAACCCCTCCTCCCAATAAAGAAAAATGGAATTTTTTTTTAAAAAGTTTTGTTGAAGATGAATAAACTAGAGAAACTGGTTCAAACAAAATTATTTACTATAGCCCAAAAACTATTGAACTTATAAATGGAGCAGAATTTTACGGGAGATATAATGTTTAAACATACAAAAAATAAAAATTGCAAAATGTATAAAAATACCAGTTTGTTGGATTAAATTATTATGCTATATTCCAAGCATATAACAAGAGCCTTGAAATTAATTCAAGTAGAATTAAATCGTTTCTAATTGAAATTCCAAGCACACGCCCTTCATGCACCTTTCGTTATGTTATTTGACTAGGACAAATTTGTCTTATTTCAACTTATGATTCACGCAGTGATAAAGTCATTACCCTTCTTCTTGACTCAGCTCTTGCAAAGAAGATGATTAATTGAAACTTAGCAAATGAAAACACAAAGCTGTGACTATTTAATTAACTTAAGAGCAAACATGAAAACCAACAACCATGGAAGCTGAAATCTAAAAAGGTGATACACAATGCAAGGAGCAAAATTTATGTTAATTTACAAATTTTGGTAATTGTAAATATTTTTATCTCGTTGGTACCTCCATTATCTGGGTACAGACTTGGAGATCATTTTAAACAACACAAAATATGAAGGAAATAGTATGAAATGAATGGAGTCCCAAAAAAACAGTGTGCTCGAATTTTGTTACATCACTGATCACACAAATAAATCTTGTTTTGAATATGTGCAACTCCAATTTGATAACCCGTTTTGAACAAGGCCCTTGCAATTACTTCAAATAATTATGACGGGTGAAAAGAAATTGTACACACATTCCACATTCCACACATTCTGAAATAGTAAAGTAAAAAAGAAAAACCTGTTATATGTGACCCTGAGGGGAATAGAAAACGAGCTCATTTTCACGAGGCACAGTAACCAAAGGACCAGCACATGCCTTCCATAGCTCCGTATACAGCGATGTCTCAGCATCTACGAACAAAATAAACCCAAAAATCAGAAGCCAGAAAAAAATCGGAAAATTCCAAATAATCGCCAAAATTTTTACCTTTCCCGATGCCTGAAATTCCATTTTCCACCGTCACAGGCTCCGTGTAACCCATATTCGAAACCTCAGAAGCAGCCATTTCTTTACATGCTTTTTTTTAGCCTAGATCTTAAATCTCCAAACCCCACAAGCAATTAACATAAAACCCCAAAAATCCCACACTTAACAAGACTTGAGATGGGTAAATTAACAGGATTGTTGATTGAAGGTCAGAAACTACCTGACAGCGAATTATTAACTGAAAATGAGTTCACAATCGACGTTGATTAGCCTGAAAATCCAACGTTGACGACGGCTAGAGGCAGAGAGAGTTTCAGAGTTTGATGCAAATGAGAGGAAGATGGAGGGTAACGGGTTTACATTTGGGTTGTGTTGGTTTAAATGGGTTTAAAAGCAAATGAGTCTTTTCCATTTTTCCCAAATTTATATTTCAGGTGTATTCTTTACACCATTTCAAAAATCAGGTAAGAAGTTTGAAAAATCAAAATTCAGGTTTCTATTTAATTAATTAAAAATATTTATTAAATAAATATATTAAAGTTACAGTTAAATAATTAATGGTCACAGATTTATTTACTAGTCACATATCATCAAATTAATTGGTCACAGATTTATTCACTGGCCACATATAATTTTTTTTTTATAGATTACAAATTATTTCGAAGCCACATATTAAGAATTTTAGAGGTCACGGATTTTTTTAAGTCACGGATTATCAAATTTTAAGGTCACAGACCAAATCGTTAAGGTCACAGATTAATTTTTTAGTCACGGATTGTCAAATTTTAAGGTCACATGCCAAATCGTTGGTCACATATACCAAATACTCCACTGTCGAACCAAATCCATCACCAATGCTTGGTCACAGAGCAACCAAATGATCACCACCACCACCAATAATGTCGCCACCACTATCCAACACATTGCCAACAAAAATCACCATAACTACCACTATCAGATCCACTGCCATCGCCACAACCACTGTAACTGCTGCGACACCATTTGGCAACGGCACCATCACCACATATCACACCAGTCGTCACCACTACCGCCTATCTTCGACCTAGATCCACCGCACCACCACCACTGCACCGTCATCAAATACACCACACACAATCGCAACCTGCCTCCACCTTACACCACCTCCAAAATTCGGAGCCACAGATTGAAGTTCGAACAATACGGCACAGCCAAATCCTGCAACACCGCTCATCAAACAGCATGGGCAGAGTCGCGCAATGTACCAGATCCTGCACAGTGTTTCTCTCGATTGCAATAGAGAGGAGGAGAGAAGGTGGAACGCACCGGCTTCATCGATGGTGCTCGAATCTCACATCAACGCGGGGCCATGAAGCTGGGCTCGACGCTGTCTTTGACTGCGGGTGCTTCTCAACGACTATGGGCATTTGTAATAGATGATAGAGAGAGAGACGAGATATGAAGAGAAAGGAGAGTGGAGAAGATAGAAGAAAACTCGTAGGATGCACCGTCGGCAACGAGTGCTG
>NW_019258717.1:426117-428361 GCF_002742605.1 Olea europaea var. sylvestris
ATGATTTTGGGTGCACCAATTGCATTGCGCATTTATTCTCCTCTTACAATTCTCTGCTTTCTAATTCTATAGCATTTTCATGCATTTCCTTTTTTTAGAGGGAAAATTCTGTCAAAAGTTCATTGGTTCCTTATGGTTTGAAGTGCTGCTACCACAAGTTGTGAATCTATTATATTTTGGGAGACAAGTGTTATTCACCGTGAGCACCGTAGCGGGCCAATTTATCTTAAAGAAATAGATAATTTCTCGCCTTGGATTATTCTCTATTTCTGCTCCTTCTTAATCCTTGTTTTACGTAATCGTTATACCGAGACTCTATCCAAATTTTCATAAAACAAATATATCAAAAATCAACCCTTATATATCCCTTTTTATAAGTCATCTCGAACAAACTTACGACAAACTTTTGTGTCCTTGTGGTTGGTTGTGGATAACCATTACTTTGTTTGAATAGTGCTTTGTGTATTATTCCTCCATCGATATTATCATCATTTTGTTGAACTTCTGTTTGTGTAACAGAAATGACTATCATCGAGATTTCGTCAAGTCAAAATAGTTCCAATAATGTGGTACCACCAGTGGCCATACCGTTGCATAATACTACTATCCCACAAGGGGAAAAGCCAAAAAAATTTGTAGGAGTAGACTTCAAGAGGTGGCAACAAAAGATGTTTTATCTCACCACTCTTAATTTGTCTAAATTTCTAAAGAGAGCTGCACCGACTGTACAAGAAGGAAAAAATAATCGTGAATCGATTATTACTTTGGATGCATGGAAATAATTGGACTTCCTATGCAAGAACTATATCCTAAACGGATTGGATAATACACTATATGGGGTGTATAGTTCAAAGGAATCAGCCAAGGAATTATGAGATTCTTTGAAGACAAAGTACAAGATTGAGGATGTCCGAACAAAGAAGTTCATTGTCAACAAATTTTTGGACTACAAGATGGTGGATTCGAAAACCATGATTAGCCAAGTGCAAGAGATTCAAGTCTTGTTGCGCGACATCCATGCCGAGAAAATGAAATTGAGTGAATCATTTCAAATGACTGCCATTATTGAGAAACTCCCTCCTATGTGGAGAGATTTCAAAAATTACCTCATGCACAAATGCAAGGAAATGAACTTGGAAGAATTGATTGTGCGCTTGAGGATTGAAGAGGACAATCGAAAAATCGAACGAAGACCGATTTATCAAGATGGTGCAAATTTTGTTGAAATTGAACCAAAAGCAACAAATAAGAAATGAAAGGCTCCTAATTATGCACCGTAAAGAGACAATCCAAGAAGACTAATAAGCTCAAAGGGAATTGTTATAACTGTGGCAAGGCTGGACATCGCTCGAGTGAATGTCGAAAGCCAAAAAAGAATGCTCAAACCCACATGGTTGTAAAATAACACAATTGAGTGAATCATTCCAGGTGGCTGCCATTATTGAGAAAATCCATCCTATGTAGAGAGATTGCAAAAATTACCTCAAACACAAATGCAAGAAAATGAATTTGGAAGAATTGATTGTGCGCTTGAGGATTGAAGAGGACAATCAGAAAATCGAGCGAAGGCCGGTTGATCAAGATGATGCAAATTTTGTTGAATTGGAACCAAATGCAACAAACAAGAAATGAAAGACTCCTAATTACGCACAGCGAAGAAACAATTCCAAGAAGGCTAAGAAGTTCAAGAAAATTGTTACAATTGTGGCAAGGCTGGATATCATTCAAGTGAATGTTGAAAGTCAAAGAAGAATGCTCAAGCCCACATGGTTGTAAATAACACTCTTTCGATGGACTGCAATAAATGAGTTTATCTGCAATAGTGTCCAAATGCAACATGATTGGAAATACTAGAGAATGGTGGATTGACACCGGCGCTACCCACCATGCGTGTGCGGACAAGGCAATGCTCTCCAACTATTAAGAATTGAATGGGGAACAACTATACATGGGAAATTCTATAAGTTCTAAAGTTGAAGAACAAGGCAAAGTCACTTTGAAGATGACGTCCGGGAAAGAACTCGTCCTCAACAATATTCTACATATGCCGGATATATAAAAGAATTTAGTGTCCCATTCTCTACTTAGCAAGAATGGTTTTAAACTTGTATTTGTATCCGATAAATTTGTGTTGTCTAAGAATAAGATGTATGTAGGGAAAGGATACATGTGTGACGGAATGTTCAAGTTGAACGTTCTTACAATTGTACCGAAACAAGTTGTTATGAATAAAACTATAAATTC
>NW_019258717.1:428579-431935 GCF_002742605.1 Olea europaea var. sylvestris
CCATCCTCCATCCTACAAATACTTGAAATTGTGGGGGTGTTTGGTTGAGGTTGAGGTACCTAAGCCTAATCAAGTGAAAATCGATCCTAAAATGATCGAGTACATATTTATTGGATATGTCAATAATAGTACTGCATATTGATTTCTTGTACACAAATTCAAAATACAAGACGTACACAAAGGGACCATAACTGAATCAAGGAATGCGACATTCTTTGAAAATATTTTTCTTTGCAAAGATAAGGAAAATACGAGTTCTAACAAGAGAATATATAAAACTACCAATGGAATTTCAAATGAGGAAGAACCAAGACATAATAAAAGGGTTAGGACTTTCAAGACGTTTGGCCTAGATTTTCTAACCTATATGGTAGAGGATGATCCAAAGATTTTCGATGAAGCAATGTCTACACTGGAAGCACCGCATTGGAAAGAAGCCATCAATAGCGAGATAGATTTTATAATGCAAAACCATAAGTGGGAGTTGGTTGATTTACCTCCCAGTAACAAGCCTTTAGAATGCAAATGGATATTCAAAAAGAAATCGAAACCTAATAAGTGTGTTTTTGCACACTTATTTAGGTCACAAACATGATTTAATAACGAGCAAAACGATTGAATTGTGACTTAATCTCATACATTTGTGAATTGTAGGGAACAACGATGAACATGGTGAAATTCAGGAGAAAAGACGCGAAAAAAGACTAAAGTGACACAAAGTGAAAGTTTAGGGACCAAAAGTGCAAATATCCAAAAGTTGATCCGATGAACAAATTAAGAAATAAATTAGGCCAATTACCAATTAACAATATCGTGGGGTAATGAAATGAAAAGAATGAAAAGAAGATGCTAAGAAGTGAAGGATGCAAGTGGGAGAACCAAAACACATTTCTACCATAGTTGATAGTACTATGCGATCGCATAGTACTATCCTCTATGCGGTCGCATAGTACCATACCGAAATCAAAGAAGCTTCAAACGTTTATTCTATGTGACCACACAGAGTTGCTCTATGCGGTCGCATAGAGCAAATATCGAGGAAAAATTTAGTTTCCTTTTTCTTCCGAAACTCTTATGGAAATAATATTTTTAGGGTCCTATAAATACAAAAACTCGACCAAAATGTAAGGGATACCAAGTGAAGATCGGATTGAAGATTGATTCGGATGATGTCGATTCTTCAAATATTTTTATGTTTTGTTCTTCTTAGCATGTTAGGCTAGATTTATCACTACTAGGAGATCGATGAATCTTGTAATACTACGTTTAATTGTTGTTTTGGATTTTTGATGTATTTGAACACTAGTTTCGGAATCGATTGATTTATTTCGTTTTTATTTTCTTATAACTATTGTGCACGTAATTATATGACTTTGGTGACCTGTTTTATGCATTCGAAAGAAGAAAAATAGGTTCGACATAGTATAAGTCATCATAGGGTCCGATAGGGGATAGAAATATACCTCTATGTCTTGTGTGAATCATTGGATATTCGTGAATTTATAATGCATGTCGGTATATTAGTATTCGTCATAGAAATATAGTCGAGTCATATATTGGGATATGTTTGGCATTGCTCGAGAGAGATTGCTAAATTAAAATAGGAATATCGATTTATCTTTTGTGAAATTGTGTGTCAAATTTGCATAATTGACAATTGAACGGGTATTGCTTGGGAATTCGTGATCCTAGTGCGTTAGAACAACCATTAATTCTATAAAATTTTAGTTAAATTGCATCCAAGTTATTTTGCACTTAGTATAATTCTTCATCCATAATTGCATCAATGATTACATTTTGTTAGTTAAAGTACAAAATCTCAATTTGGTTGTCGTGTTTCGGTTAAAATCATATTAGATTAATTCGAACTAATTCAATCCTCGTGGGATCGATACTTGGACTCATAGTCCATTTTACTACTTGTTAACGAACCGTACACTTGCGGTGGATTTAAAATCGAAATAAACAATTTCTTGAACAAGTTTTAGGTGCCGTTGCCGGGGATTGAAATTTGGTTTTAATTTTATCTTTTGTGACACTAATTCGAACTTATCTAGAATAACTAGTTAGCTTACTAGATTTAGTTTGTTATTACTTTAATTTAATTTTGTGTTGATTTTGCAATCTCAGGGCTCGTATGCAAGGAGCACCTGATCAAGATTTGGTTCGCATAGATCCAGAGATTGAACGCACATTCCGTCATAGGCAAAGAGAAACAAGAGCAGCATAACAAATGGCTAACGAGCAAAATTGACCGGTAATTCCACTCAACGAAGGCATGGCAGTTGAAGATGATGGGAATACAGTACTCGGGGACTTCATGGCTCCGTTGGTGGTCCAAAGTCAATCTAGCATTATATATCCTCCATTTGGGCAACCGAATTTCCAGCTGAAAACAAATGTGATTCAACTATTTCAGAATGGACATCAATACCATGGGATGGTTAGTGAAAATTCGTATACACACATATCCAAATTTCTAGATATGTACCAACACTTCAGGTACCAGGGTATCTCGGACGATACTATAAGACTGCAGTTGTTTCCACATACTTTACGGGATAAAGCACTTGAATGGCTGGATTCACTTCTCGTCGCAAGTATCACCACTTGGCACGAGCTAGCCCATAAATTCTGCACCAAGTTCTTCTCGCTAGCAAAGGTAGCCAAAATGCGGCATGATATCTCTATTTTCTACCAAGGTGAGTCCGAGTCATTTGAAGAGGCATGGAATCATTACAAGAATATGTTGAGGAAGTGCCCACAACATGGCTTTGACAAGAAGACACAGATCCGATTTTTCTACACTGGACTACTTCCATCATTCAAGAGCATGGTAGATTCCTCATCTGACAGGTCTATCTTCACAAGAACAATTGATGGAGCACGGGAGCTATTTGAGAAAATGGCAACAACTTCAGCCATGTGGTCTACAGATCTAGTGGTTCAGAAGAGATCGCCGGAGGCTTATGAAGTAGATACTTATTCTGCACTGTCTGCAAAGATAGACTCTTTTTTCCACAAGGTTGAGAGCATTTCACAGACCGCCACTGCTAAACAAGTCAAGAAGCCAAGTTGTGAAGAATGTGGAGCAGATTACAATACTGTTAATTGTCTAATTCTCGCACAAGGGGTCGAACATACAGATTTTGTGCAATGGGCTCAACGTCAACAGAACAACCCACATTCGAAAACCTTCAATCACGGCTAGAGAGAACACCCAAACTTCTCGTGGAGCAATCAGAATCAAAACAGACCACAAGGTCAATATCGGCAGCAGGATAAAAAGCTACCATTGGAAGAGATGTTTGAAAAGTTCATGGTAACAACTAATCAGTATATGGAAGCCAACAACC
>NW_019258717.1:434615-435743 GCF_002742605.1 Olea europaea var. sylvestris
GAGGCACCCTAGTATGTGGACATAGTTAACTACTTAGCCAGGTCTATCATGCCGCCTAATTACTCCAGTCACCAGAAGAAAAATTTTTCTCTAAATTGAAATATTATTTTTGGGAGGATCCCATTCTATACAAGTGGGGGGCTGATCAAATTGTTTGTCGCTGCGTATCTGAGGAAGAAGTGCCTTTGATATTAGAACATTGTCATTCATCTACATATGCAGGGCATTTTGGTGCTTCAAAAACAGCGGCGAAAATCCTTCAATCAAGTTTTTATTGGCCTACACTATTTAAAGATGCTTTTGAATTCGTGAAAAGGTGTGACCGATGTCAACGCACCGGTAATATATCCTGGAGAAATGAAATGCCTTTGAACAGTATCTTGGAAATGGAACTATTCGACGTCTGGGGGATCGAATTCATGGGACCATTCTCTCCATCCTTCTCTAATCAGTATATATTAGTGGCTGTGGATTACGTATCGAAGTGAGTAGAGGCTGTTACATTGCCTACCAATGATAGGAATGTGGTGATTGAGTTTCTAAAGAAACATATGTTTACCCGCTTTTGAACACCGAGGGCTATAATCAGTGATGGGGTCAAACATTTCTGCAATCGTCAATTTGAACAATTGTTGGTTAAATATGGCGTTAAACATCGTGTAGCCACTGCTTATTATCCCCAAACCAGCGGACATGTCGAAGTGTCCAATAGACAATTGAAGCGAATACTCGAAATCACAGTAAGCTCGTCACGAAAGGATTGGTCAAAGAAACTGGACGACGCCTTGTGGGCCTATAGGACTGCACTCAAGACCCCTATAGGAATGTCACCATATCGACTGGTTTTCGGGAAAGCATGCCACTTACCTCTTGAAATAGAGCATCACGCTTACTGGGCAATGAAAAAATTAAATTTGGATTTGAAGATTACGGGTGAAATATGTCTCCTACAACTTAATGAGCTGGATGAACTCAGAATGGAAGCCTACGAGAATTCTAGAATCTACAAAGAGCGTACCAAGAAATGGCATGACATGCACATTCAGAGGCGTGAATTTACGATGGGGCAACAAGTGCTACTCTACAAATCTAGGCTTAAGCTGTTTCCAGGAAAGCTGCGATCGAGGT
>NW_019258717.1:436253-453336 GCF_002742605.1 Olea europaea var. sylvestris
TTTAAACCATGACCAAGCCATTATCCCCCATTTCCCCCTAATTTCTTCACACACCATACTCAACACTCTCCCACACATATCAACACGTCGAGTTTCACTCGAATCCCCACCCCATTTACTCCATAAATCAACATTCCACACATCCCGTGCGAAGTCTAGGTATGTTCCTCTTTCCTTCTTCTATGCATTTGTCTTCTCTAATTTGGTTCATTATGAGAATACGCTATTTAAGCCTGATTGTGGAGGATGGGCAATGCTTTTCGTTGGTTTTGTGTATGTTACACTTGGCTTGAGTTGTGGATTGGTGGAACATTATCAATTTGGTATTGTGTAGGGTTTTTCAATCTTACATGCTACGTGTTCGATGAATTGCTTACGTGACAATTGTAGTACATTTTGCGCAATTCCGCATTAGATATTTTGAGTATACGCATTCCCATATACGTGATGCCCAAATGCCATCGAAATTGAGCTCGAAACACTCACCTACCAACCCCATACATTTAGGCTCAAGTGTTAGGTTCACGTCACCTCATCGTGCTCACTGTGTCCCTTGCGTTAATTACCTGTACAATGTCCAATGAGCTTGAAAATTGAATATGTGTCACTCCACACTACATACTTTCATATGCCTGGAGGTTGCTCGGAAAAACTTCAAGTTTTCTCGATGATGTCCGGGGGCGAACATGCACACTTAATCATCGAGTTACTTGATTCATTTTTGTTGTTTGAGCCTCCGTTTGTGTGTAACTTGTTATTTTGCTTTCCATAGACGTTCTTGAGCATGTTTTCTTGACATTTTCATGTTACCACATTCACAACCACCTGGGAGACCATGTATCACATCCATCCTGCAACGCATAAGCACATGGCTAGGTCACGGTATGTCACGGCATCCTACGTCCCCTACTTTCCACCATTATTTGGCATATCAAACGAAGTCCATTTGCTTTAAAATTTGAATATGTGGTAGATCTCATTGAATACTCTCATATGCCCAGAGCTTGCCTGAGGAAATTTCGATATTTTTTGATGATGTCCGGGGCCGAACATGCGCACTCGGTCATGGATCCAATTTTTTTCAAATGTGCTTGTTTTGGCCTAACTTTCCAATTTTTCACCTTGGCATTCTCTTTACACTTCCCTCTTTGTCATATTTTGATAAGTGCATAAGTGCACACCATGATGTTTTATATGCATGTTGAAGCAAGTTTGGGGAGTTTGTAAACTATTTGTCTCGCTTATCTTATTCTCCCTATCGTTTTTTTTAATACTGCAGTTTACTGACTATTATTTCTTTACCTTTGTAGGATGCCCCCAAAGCGTACATCAAAAGGAAAGGAGAAAGTTGGTTCCACATCTGGCATAGCCTGGACGAGGGAACCCAAAGGGAGAGTCCGATATTTTCTTTCTTCCGACCAAGCGGCCCGCTATGCCAATGCTGTCCGGGAATGGGCGCTCATCCCCAAGAGATCAGTTAAGTTGGATGATTTCTCAGGTTTTGAATTGGTTTATCTAGTCCACAACTGTGGGTGGGAGAAGGTGATTGAAAGATCGCACCCCGTCTATGAAAATTTGGTGCGGGAATTCTATGCAAATTTCAATGTTGAAATAGACATATCGGGATCCGACCATCTGCATCAGACTTGGGTTTGAGGCAAATGGATCATGTTTTCACCTGAGGTAATACATGATTACTATCAGCTCACCTGGACAAATGTAGTCCCAGTCTCACATGATTTCAACTGGGTTGAAGTTGCAGAAGTTTTATTGGGACGGGAAAATGCTTGGCCGCTCCCTACTACTGATTGGTATCAGATTGACCTCACTCCGTCTATAGCCATCCTATGGTTGTTCATCTGCCAGAACATCGAGCCAATCTCCCATAGGACGACATTCACAGATCAGAAGGCGGGTTTCATCTACCACCTAGTTCGGGGGAACAAGATTGACTTGGCCACTTACATTTACAATCAGATACACGTTATAGGTGCATAGGGTGACAGGCACACATCACTGATTTTCCCGAGCCTGATAAGTGGAATTTGTAGAGCTACCGGCATACAATTTCAGCCAGGGGAGGCACCGGAGAAACCAAGTCCATTTATCAAATGCCTCACACTCAAGGCCCAGGACTGCGCCAGGATTAAACATCAACAAAAATTGGAAAACGAGCGCCAGTGACAGCAACAGGCTGCAGAGGGGCTAGCAGCTGAGGACTTTGACATGCCACAAGCTCCACCACCACCGGCTGACGTAGACACCCAGTTATTGCGTCAGATATTTGCTACTGTGACTGGACACAGTCGAGACATGCAGCAGCTTAAGCAATCCTTTGGGGCAATGACTACCACCATTCAGCAGGTGCAGACGGATATGGCATCCTTACGAAACTTCGCGTCCACTGCCAGCATTGAATCCATTGCAACACGCCGACAGATGAGTACCTTTGACGGGCGTCTGGGCATGTACGTTGGCCGGATGGACGGTATACAGTGGCGGGTGAAAGAGTCTTGGGACCGTCTAGGGATTTTGGAGACGAGGGTTCAGGCCATGCAGATAGAGCAGACCCAGCAGTCTGCCATGTTGAGAGAGATCTTGTCCCGCCTTCCTTCCCCTCTTGGCGATGATGATGTCGGGCCCAACTTTGCATCCCAGCCACCGTTGTGATTAAAGGAGTACTGTTTTCCCATTTTGATTTTTCGTTTTTATTTTGTCCTTCAAACTATGTCTTTAATCTTTTGTTAATTTTACATTGAGGACAATGTATTAACTCAATTTGGGGGGGGTTGACATAATTTTAAGTCTCTATCTGTGTTCATCATTATCTATTTTCCACTACTTTTCATTACTACATAATGTGTGTATGATGCGTGTTAAAAAATAATACTAATACTAATAATAATAAATAATAAGAATAATAAATTTTACATTTTATTCAGTTATTTTATATTTTCTTCGTGTATGCTTGTGTGGGCTTGATAACCTTATTAGCTATGATGATATTATTGGACTAGTTTAAACTGCAAAAACTTTGGATCTGGTACTAATTAGACTACCTGATACTTGTTGATGCAACACTTGACTTTATCTATGCACGCTATTCATGCTTGGCATATTAGAAGAATGACTGGATTTTGGGTATAACATAGGAAACGAATAATAACCCCCTATTGAATTAGTCCATGAACTACTTTAAGACAGTTTGGTGATAGTTGAGCTATTATAGGAAAGCATTGAGATGAGCGGGGGCTTCGTGCATGAAATTTATTATGTAGATTGCCTAGACTAGTGGGATAAAGAATAGGTGAAAATCTTAAATTGGGGGTTGGTTTTGGAAACTAAATGTCTAAAAAAATAACAAAGAGCACAATTTTAATATGTGAGAATAAAACACTTCTTTTCATGCCTTTATGACTCGAGCAAGTAAGCCTGTAAGGATATTTCAAAATATGGTGCCCTAAAGCCAACTGGTTTGGGAGTCACCGGCCCAAAGCTCGATCTTATAGAAAGAAAGAGGGAAAGAAGATTATAAAAAGTCATCTTATCGAGCCTTTATAACTCGAGTGAATAAGCCTACGAGGGTTTAAAACCTGGTGCCCTAAAGTCAACTGGTTTGGGAATCACCGACCTAAAGATCGTTACATGGGTTATATAGAAAGCAAATGAGAAGATGACAATCAATCAGAAATCAACAAAAGGTGAGAAAAACAAAGGAGAGGTAAAATATGATGAAAAGCCCTTAGACATTTGGTTGAAGAGACTATACCTCTGAGACGAGACAAGTAATCTAGTTTGATCTTGAATGTCAAAGCAATCAATTCTAGGAGAGCCTTCACTTTTTGAAATGTAGACTTGTGATAGTGATGCTAAATCCGAACTACGAGAGGGTGAGGACTACAGCTATATAAATTCCTAATCTTAAAACACAACCTTGGGATAATTAAGTGAAAAGAATAAGTTTGGAAGGTTATGTATCTCTCGAGCGAGTAAGGATATATTTGACCACTTGGGGTCGGGACTCAAATTCATCATAAATCTGATACGTTGGCATGACTTCACACACGCACGTGAATTTGCATTAAATAGGTAAAGATTGATATCATGTTTGCACAAATCAATTTTTAAATACTCAGTCTAATCCTGAGCCACAACAGGGTATTAAGCCATGTTTATTCAGAATTAGTAACTACCTTGTTTGAGGACAAACAATAGTTCAAGTTTGAGGGGTTTGATAAGTGTATTTTTGCACACTTATTCACAAACATGACTTAATAACGAGCAAAATGATTGAATTGTGACTTAATCTCATATATTTGTGAATTGTAGGGAACAACGATGAACATGGCAAAATTCAGGAGAAAAGACCGCGAAAAATGACTAAAGTGATGCAAAGTGAAAGTTCAAGGACCAAAAGTGCAAATATTCAAAAGTTGATTTGATGAACAAATTGGAAATCGATTAGGCCAATTACCAATTGACGATATCGTGGGGTGATGAAATGAAAAGAATGAAGAGAAGATGTTAAGAAGTGAATGATGCAAGTGGGAGAACCAAAGCACATTTCTACCATAGTTGATAGTACTATGCGATCCCATAGTAATATTTTCTATGCGGTCGCATAGTACCATACCTAAATCAAAGAAGCTTCAAACGTTTATTCTATGTGACCACACAGCAGCAAATATCGAGGAAAAATTTAGTTTCCTTTTTCTTCCGAAACTCTTATGGAAACAACATTTTTAGGGTCCTATAAATACAAAAACTCGACCAGAACGTAAGGGATGCCATTATTACATGTTTTTGGGAAATTTTAAAGGAGAAACGAAGGAGAGAACAAGAGAACAACATCGCGCCAAGTGAAGATCGGATTGAAGATTGATTCAGGTGATGTCGTTTCTTCAAATATTTTTATATTTTGTTCTTTTTAGCATGTTAGGCTAGATTTATCACTACTAGGAGATCGATGAACCTTGTAATACTACGTTTAATTGTTGTTTTGGATTTTTGACGTATTTGAACACTAGTTTCAGAATCGATTGATTTATTTCGTTTTTATTTTCATATAACTATTATGCACGTAATTATATGATTCTGATGACCTGTTTTATGCATTCGAAAGAAGGAAAATAGGTTCGACATAGTATAAGTCATCATAGGGTCCGATAGGGGATAGAAATATACATTTATGCCTTGTGTGAATCATTGGATATTCGTGAATTTATAATGCATGTCGGTATATTAGTATTCGTTATAGAAATATAGTCGAATCATATATTGGGATAGGTTTGGCATTGCTCGAGAGAGATTGCTAAATTAAAATAGGAATATCGATTCATCTTTTGTTAAATTGTGTGTCAAATTTGCATAATTGACAATTGAATGGGTATTGCTTGGGAATTCGTGATCTTAGTGCGTTAGAACATCCATTAATTCTATAAAATTTTAGTTAAATTGCATCCAAATTATTTTGCACTTAGTATAATTCTTCATCCATAATTGCATCAACGATTATATTTTGTTAGTTAAAGTACAAAATCTCAATTTGGTTGTCGTGTTTCGGTTAAAGTTATATTAATTAATTCGAACTAGTTCAATCCTCGTGGGATCGATACTTGGACTCATAGTCCATTTTACTACTTGTTAACGAACGTACACTTGCGGTGGATTTAAAATCGGAATAAATAATTTCTTGAACAAAACCTGATGGATCCATTGATAAATATAAGGTTAGATTGTTTGCTAAAGGATATAGGCAAAAAGAAGGGCTTGACTTCTTCGATACCAACTCACTCGTGACTAGAATCACGTCGATAAGGTTTTTAATTGTAATTACGGCAATACACAATTTTGAGATTCATCAAATGGATGTAAAAATAGCATTTTTAAACGGTGAGTTAGAAGAGGAGATTTACATGGAACAACCTGAAAGGTTCGTTTCTCCTAACTTTTTAAGTCTTTGTATGGATTAAAACAGACTCCTAAACAATAGCACCAAAAGTTTGACAAAATAATGTTATCAAATGGATTCAAGATCAACGAATGTGACAAATGTATATATATTAAACATACACCGAATGCCTATATAATTGTATGTCTATATGTGGACGACATGTTAATAATGGACAATAGTCATGAAATGTTGTTTAACACCAAAAAGACGCTAACAAAGTATTTCGATATGAAAAATATGGGTGTGACAGATGTAATCCTAGGAATTTAAATCTCTAGAACGCAAGATGAAATTGTACTTTCACAATCTCACTACATAAAAAAAAGTGTTTTAAGAAGTTTGACGTGTTTGAGGAAAGTCCTATGAGAACTCCTCTTGATCCGAGTATGCACTTAGTCAAGAATACGGGAGAAAGTATATCACAACTAAGGTATTCACAAATAATTGACAGTCTTATGTATATTACAAACTGCACTCGACCGAATATTGCTTTTACGGTGAAAAAACTTAATAGATTTACAAGCAATCCATACTGTGATCATTGGAAGGCTTTGACGAGGGTTCTAAGGTACTTGAAATATACCTTAACCTGTGGATTACACTTCACAAAATATCCTGCGTTACTAGAAGAATATTGTGATACGAATTGGATATCCGATATGAAGGATTCCAAGTCCACTGATGGTTATGTATTCACCATTGGTGAAGCTACTGTATCATGGAAATCAACAAAGCAAACGTGCATAGCTCAATCAACGATAGAATCTTGAGTTTATTATTTTGGACAAAGCTAGAGAAGAAGCAGAATGGCTTCAAAATTTCTTAAAAGATGTTCTATGTTAGCCTAAGCCAGTACCTGTGATAAATATACATTGTGATAGCCAATCAGCAATTGGAAGGGCAAGAAGCAGCATGTATAATGGTAAGTCTAGACATATTCATCGTAGACATAACACCATTAAGCAACTGATCTCAAATGGCGTTATCTCCATAGATAATGTGAAATCAAAGGAGAATATTGCGGATCCACTTATGAAAAGTTTGCCTAGAGATCATGCGTTGCTTATCGAGAGAAATGAGATTAAAGCCTACTACGTAAGAGTTTTTGCAATGGTAACCCTACCTTGTTGACTGAAGATCCTAAGATCTTAGTTCAAAGGGACAACTAAGTTGTGAAAATTCCATGAAACACTTAGGAAATTAGAATTCCTAACTCATTCCTATGATACTAAAGTGCTTTCTGCAGAGTGGATAGAGGTTAAGATTATCTTTTAATGATTCATATATCTTGATTAAATCAAGTGAAGTAGGACATAATACTATTAATAGGAGGTCACCTATGTAAGTGTGAAGTGGGGCCGCTTCGAGAATAATTGTTTAAGGTTTGAATTCTCTAAACACTTAAGAAGCCAAGAAGGGTTCAGGGCTAAAATGAACCAAGTCATGAGAACTAAGTACAGAATAGGGAAGATATCTGTGTGAGTACTGTTGTCTTAACTTACACCAAAGGCTGTGTGGTTCAAGACATATGGTTCAACAATTAGCTGAGAAAGTCCAATAGTATTTCACTAAGGGAGGTTTAAAGCCAGAAGCCACCATCTCTGATGCAGTTTTTTTTTTGCACCCTCTCTACATTGCATCATATTCCTGAATTTCCATTCATATGGGGCATTGTAGGAATTGGTTCAAATAATTAACCAAAAATTGGAAAATGAAAAAATGTGTAAAAGTGCAAAATAAAAATGTGTGACTATGTGTCAATTTCGATCAAATATTCTGACTTGATCCGATGGTCAAATTACAAAAGTAAATAGACCAACTTATTCTACTCGTCGAGTAGATCGTCGTGTTATATTTGAAATCTCAAAACCAATTCTGGAAAAATGAAAAATGAGGGACCAAAATTGTAAGAAATGAAGTCTAGCAACTTTTCGAAAGGATGCAGGTTTTGGCCAAGTGTTGCAACTTTTTGAAATGATGTATATTTTGGCCCACATTACATTTGCACCCTTTCTACATCTATAAATATGACCCTATGGACATGATTTTGGGTACACCAATTGCATTGAGCATTTATTCTCCTCTTGCAATTCTCTCCTTTCTAATTCCATAGCATTTTCATGCATTTCCTTTGTAGAGGGAAAATTTCGTCAAACGTTCGTCGGTTTCTTGGGGTATGAAATGTTGCTACCACAAGTTTTGAATCCATTGTATCTTGAGAGATAAGTGTCATTCACCGTGAACACCGTAGTGGGACAATTTGTCTTAAGGAAAGAGATAACGTCTCACCTTGGATTATTCTCTATTTTCACTCCTTAATCCTTGTTTTGCGCAATCGTTATACAGAAACTTTGTCCAAATTTTCATAAAATAAATATATTAAAAATCAACCCTTACATAACTCTTTTTATAAGTCATCTCGAACAAACCTATGTTGTCTAACAAAATTAGTTAGTCCAATTCGAATGAAATTTGGAAACTGGCCATAAAACTTGTCTAGATAGTGCTTGAAGTCGGACTAGTTGTATACTTTGAAAAACTCGGCTAATGGACCAGTTCAACTCCCAAACTGAGTCACCCCGACTAGTACTTTTGGATGTTTGAACAGTTAAATTTTCAAAAACCACCAGTACTTTTGGATGTTTGGATAGTTAAATTTTCGAAAACAATAAATTTGAAGTATTGTTCCGGAAAATTCCTCCTTCAAATAATCTAAATATACAGTCACTGACAAAATCTCCTTAATGTAGTCACAGTGTAACAATATGATCAACAGGATCAAAAAACTAATTCGAGCCCACCGACTTCATGATATTTCCTTAAAATTAATTTGCTACTTTCACAGGTGCTAAAGGTTTTCAGTAATCGTTTCTCAGAATAAAAAATATTTCATCTCCTACAAAAGCAGCACTACAATCTATAGGAGTTCCAATTAGCTCAATGAAGTGTTTTCACTTTGAGAACATTATCCGAACGAGAGAGAGGAGAAGGGAGAATGAGATTCAAAGCAGATAACGTTTGCAATGGAAATTGTGTAATTATTATGGCAATGGGATAGGTTATTTATAGACTTGTTTGTGGTCATTCAAACATCCTTCAAGTGCTTTCAGAACAGTCGCCACTGTTCAAACATCCTCCAAACTTGAACAAACAGCATTTTTCAATACTACAACTGTTACATTGGTTAACAGACCAGCCTTAGACACGGCCACATGCACGTGTCATGCTATGCTAATCCAGCCGAACTTAAGGCTGATGCCGCATGGACGTGTGGGTTTAGGACCGAATCCAAATAGGATATAGGTCTTCCACCTTCCAAAGACTATTGGTACTCCTTGAGAACAAAACTCAATTCCCAAACTGGCACTATATAAATCACACCACCAAAGTTTCCTAACTTTCCTATGTGGGGATAAGTGTTTTGCAATTTTCAATAAACCAAATTCTTTGCTAATTTATAGTTTTAAGTGGGTTATTTTGAAATCGACTATTTCATTCAATTCTAAATCAATTTCGATGAATAAATATATTACATTATTCATCTTGTAGAGCAAAACGTGATTATGCTTAGTCCCGTTAAAATCGAAATACGGATCCTACTCAAATTGGAGCTCAAAGTTGACCGACCCAAATTCACTAGTTAATAAAAATAAACCATTTCAGACATGAAGAACCAAGACTTAAGTAGTTAAGGCCCTAGAAAGTTACGATAACTTATTAGTGGCTGAGCTTTTCTAGTTTACCACCTTAAAATTTTCTGTTAGTGCAGTTGACCTGGGATAAGAATGTGGAACACCAGCTCTAAACATTTTCAATTACGCCATTACTTTAAATAATGTGCTATTGTAATTTGAAAATACTAAATAAATAATTAATTGAATTTGGTTTCTTTTTAAATTCCAAATTATTCTTTCGTTTAATGTGATATATATATATACACTTGAATTTGGTCTCCTAAACACCGGTGCTTAGTTTATACTAAACACCATGTTTAGATGGTATACCATAATGAGTGATGTAATTAGTTTTAAAACTAACCATTATCTTTCACCACCTATTGTAATATACCACATCACTCCGTACTTAGTATAAGCTGAATACCTGTGCTTAGGAGATCATGTCTATATATATACACCCTTGACCCTTTGGGGTTTTTTGAGCCATTTCCAAGGCCAATCTTAAAAGCATATTGAAACACTTCGCACACATGTTTGCATATTATTATTTGTTCATACATAGACATATGAATAAGTCGTGTGTCCTTTATCATGAACTTTTGTAAAAATTTTAAATGGCTATTCTACCCACATTAGAGATAACATCATCGACCTATCAAGAATACTTGTGTAAGTAAAGTATTACATAAATATGTCTATAAAAGTCAATTAAAAGCTTAATAGTTCAACATTTATCCTTTTGTGCTTTGTTTACCAAGAACATTACCCTATGGACAAATTTATAATTCTTACAATCACGTATGTTTCAAGTACTGTGTTGATATTGGATTATTAGAGATTAAAAGTTGGCTTCATCCCTAATCTCCCTTTAACGTTAATTCTCTATTAATACTTTAGAAGGCTTCTTTGTAAAAGGTTATCATGTCATACTAAATGTTAGAAAATAGTTTATAAAATTGATTTATATCAAATTTTGAACAAATATTTTGATGGGCCCCACTACTTGAATTTGGCAAAAAATGGGTCAATCATATTATTCTCGTGGAGTAGATGAATTTGGTATATTTGAAAGTTGAAAACTATTTCAGGATGAATAAGAAATTAGTAAATGAAGTGAGGTTGGAAAAACATGATTTTTGAAATAAAAGAAATCAGATTTTAGATATAAGATACCGGCGAGCGGCAATCAACATGTGAAACCTTTCGTGAAACAAGGTGATTATTAGATTGTCTCTTCGATTGCTACCCATTAACCGCTATAAAATGAACCCCTATGTGTTGGTTTCATCCACTCCTATTTTATGCAATCAAAGCATATGATATAACATCATTCTCCTGTAAAAATTCTGCATCAAAATCTTGATTCTTTTCATTTTAAAAGGAGTACAAAACCTCATTCGGTTCGGTGTTTCTTGTGTTTTGAAGTGGTGCAAACACAAGAATTCAATCGTTGTATCTTGAAAGACGATTGCCATAATCTTTAGACACCTGTGCGGGGCAAAATCATCTTAAGAACAAAGAGTTTGATTCTTACCTCAACCAAATTCATATAAGTTGTCATATAAGTTGCTTTCCTCCTCTCTTTTTTTTTTTTTTTTTGGGTTTTATGTTCTTATAATTTTCGTTTTAATTCCAAGTTATGTTTGAATTAATTTCTTCTTACAGGAATAATAATCGTTCTCTTTTAAATTAATTTTTAATCGACCTTTCATATCCAATTTCAATAAGTTGAAATTTTGTTCAATTTTATTGAAGAAAATGTACATTATTAAATATAATAATATGCACGTTATTATTTTTACCGACACTTAATCCATTTATAAGTTGCTATTATAGCAATTGAATCATTATGTCAATTAAATTATTCAGAGTTTTAAAGAAACTACTGATACATTTAATTCTCTGATAGAGAGAATAAGACATCATCATTCTCTTTTAAATTAATTTTTAATCAACCAGTATTATTAATCAAATTACTTTTTGCATTTGATTTCCTTTTCAAATTTCCAACTTAGTATTTTATTTGGTGCTCGAAGATCAACTAAGTTACAATATGTCTTATGGCTGCTGCTTTTCCAATATTAATCCTTTGAAGAAGACAGTACATTCCTCCTAAGGAACAAGTTAGTAAAAATGTTTTCGGTTTCCAAGTTATATATAGTAACATAAACAATGAAGCATAATATAAATTATTAAAAAGGTCATAAGATAACAGACGTTACTATTTCAACTTACTTTTCATGCTTATATATATATATATATATTTTTTTTTTTTTGACACAAATTGGTTGGAATTTTGAGAAAATCTTTTTTTCTTCTTTTCAAGTGTTTTTATTGAGAAAATATTATTTCCTTGATTTTAAGTGATTTTTTATTAAAAAAAAATTATCTTTATGGTATTTTTAGGGTTTGGCATGCATCTTTATAAATATTAGACTCTTTTCACAAATTTTAATGTTACCAAAATATAGAATAATTGTGTGGGTACATTTATCGTATTTGTTTTCTCCATATTAGTCAATTGAATAAAATACTATGTTTCTCTGCCAATTAATTATTTATCTTTTATCTTGTTGTTTGTTTATGATCGTATGCCTCATATGAATTCATATATATTACACTGGTCCGTTTTTATTTTCCAACAAATGGTATCGGAGCTATTGGTTGCAGTTTTGTTTTAGATTTTTGTTATTGATAGCAATCATGAAGTATGAAATTTTGCTCTTAAATCGCAATACAAGATTCTCACTCAAATGGATTTGAATGATGGGTTGTTGAGATTTGACAAAATGCCTACAACTTGGACGACGAAAAAGAAACAACGAAATGATCGGAAGGCACTTTCACAGATCCATTTTCATCTCTCCAACAGTATTCTTTAGGACATTTTGGAGAAGAAAACGACAGCTGTGTTGTGATTGAAATTGGAGTAATTGTGTATGATCAAAAGTCTGACGAGCACATTCGAAATAGATGTTGTATTCTCATCACATAGCAGAAGGCGGATCTTTTGAAAATCATCTAGCAGTGTTCAAGAAAATCGTCGCTAATTTGGAGACTTTAAAGGTAAAGCATGATGAAAAAGATTTAGCTTAATCTTTTGTATTCAATGCTTGCTTCGTTTAGAGATACAATCTTGTATAGTCATGATACTCTTATTATTGAAAATGCGTATAATGACTTGTTTTCAAAAGAGAAGATGAAGTATCTGGTTAAATCTGAGTCCAAAGATGGTGAAGTTTTTGTTGTTCATGGTAATCGAAGAACGGATAAATCGATGTCAAATTTCAGTAATCAGGTTTGATATTATTATAAGAAAAAAATGACAATCTAAGAGAGATTACGACAAATTGCAAAATAAAGTTAATTTGACTACAAATTATAGGAAGCAATCAAATACTTCAGACAAGATCAACATAACCAAAAACTATTTAAGTGATGGAGATGTGTTTAATGATTTCTGACATGGAATCCAAACCTGACGATGAGTGAATTTTGGATATGGTTTGTGTGTGTCATATGCATCTCAATCGAGATTTGTTTGAAATATATGAAATAGTGACGCAGGATATCATTGTCATGGGTAACAATGAACCTCATTGGATAGCTGGTATTGGTAGAGTTAGATAAAAACTAGTGGTTGAAACATGTAGAACACTTGATCATATTCGACATATTCTAAACTTGAAGAAGAATCTCATTTTGTTAAGTACTCTTGATTCAAAAGGTACTTGTTCTTTGGATGAGGTGGGGTTTTGAGGGTTCGAAAAGGTGTTCGTGTTGTATAGGATGGATGGAAGAGATCCTAGTTACACATCTTGCAAGGTCGGGTAAAATTTGTGAAGAAAAGTCCACACAGATTTAGTATTGTGGTAAAGATTCAGTTTAATATTGAACCTCTGGGATTTGGTTCGGGTCTATATTGAAGAATACTACTCAGTTGAGTTTGGAAGATATGAGTAATTTCGATTTCCACCATTACCTACAGTTCTACCATATTTAACCGTTAGTGATAGATCCATTGGAGATAGGTACTTAGATGTTGATTTGGTTGCACATAATTCTAGTATTTTTGAAGGTGTTGAGACTAGATATAGCCTTCTATGAAAGCGTTGGAAGTTGATTCTACTACAAGGTGTGTTTCAACAATGTTTGGCAATTTTTAATTCTTTTTGAATTTTGGAGAACTCCGTTTTTGGGTCCATGTATTCATGTTGAGTGTTGTGGAAGAGGATGTGTATTTGTTTTGGAAAAAGTTTGGTTCTTGTTAAAGCATTTGGATTTTTCGTTGCAGTCAAAATTATTTTTTCAAGTAAAGAAATTTTGAAGTTTCGTTTGTTGCATCGGAATTTGTATCAAGTAGAGATTGTTAGGATTTTTTACCCAAATCAGGTTGAATTTTTAAGAAAATATTTTTTTTTCTTCTTTCCATGTGTTTTTATTAAAAAAATATTGTTGCCTTTATTCCACATGATTTTTTATCTTATTTCCTTCTTTATGGTATTTCTAGAATTTGGCATGCACCTCTATAAATACTAGACTCATTTTACAAATTTGTATTACTGAAAAATAGAATAATTGCGTAGGTATAGTTATTATATTTATTTTCTCCATATTAATCAATTGAATAAAATACAATTTTTGTTCCTTTTATTTTGTTGTTTGTTTGCTATCAAATAACTCATATCATGTCATATATATTACTTCAATCCATTTTATTTCTGAACATATATTTTTATCAATAAACATAAAAGAAACAACAGAAAGAAAAAAAAAATTTGTTATCCCAAAAGCTTATTCTACGTATCAATGAACATATATAACATTAAATACTCCTATCTTAGTGTATATATGAACATGAAGAACAATATTTAAAATTTTACCAATTGTTATCTGTATAGTTATGTGATCATGCCAATTTAACATAAATAAGAATATTATAAAAATAATTCAGGAAACAATGTTTTTCATATAATTCATAATAGAATCACAAAGTATAACATGAATCACTTCCAATGAACCCTCCTACAATTGGCAATACAAACTAAATCTTGGATTTCTAGAACTTTATGATTTTTGCATATTAAATTATAACAACAAAGAAAACAGATCTTCTTTGTCCACTGTCTACAAAAACCGTAAGCCGGAAATTGCAAAGCAATTGTACAAGAACAAATTTCTCTCCCTTGCCTTCACTTTATTGTACATTATAATGATAGAATTTGTAAATCATTTTTAAATAGGTGGTATCATGTAGGGAGCACATGTTCTTCTTTTTACAAATAGCATTCCGAAGCATTTATTAAATGAAACATTAAATTTCATTATATATTCTATCTTCCATATTATTTAATGCATCAATAATGGATAAGACCAAATTAAAGAATTCATTAACTAACTTCACCAAACTACTTCAGTTAAAATTTCATCTAAAGTTTCTTTAATAAATTACATGAGCCACATAAATTCTTACGTTAACAATTAAGAAGCCGTTTACAGATGAAGGATTAAAATCCTCCTCGCAGATCACTTCAATAATTATTGACTTGTAGCATTATATAACCCCTTTTTCGTTTCCTAAATTCTCATCAATCAAGAGTTACGACATATCTTTTACTCGGAGATTGAGATGACTTCCAAATTTGTTCTCTTGGTTCTTCTTGGTATTCTTGTTTGCACCACCACTGCAAGAAAGCTTGCAAGCTTAGAGGGTCCTCTTAGTGATGAGAAAACATTCTCCTTCGATAATTCGATATTAGGAGGTGGAGGTGGTTTAGGGGGTGGCATTGGTGGAGGTGGTGGCTTTGGAGGGGGTGCAGGAGGTGGACTTGGAGGTATCAGTGGAGGTATTGGTGGAGGTGGAGGAGGAGGAATAGGGATTGGCTCTGGAGGTATTGGAGGAGGATTTGGTGGTGGAATTGGAGGTAGCATTGGAGGATTAGGAGGAAGTGTTGGTGGCGGAATCGGAGGAGGAGGTGGATTTGGTGGTGGACTCCCTTGAGTAAATAGAGAAGTTTTTAGTCCCATCCCCATCTTTCATTCACATTCCACAATATTGATCATTTTCATGGCTCAAATAGAAAAAACGTCTAGAGCCATGAGTTAAACAACTCAACTGCATTTGTCTCATTTGTACTCAAAATTATTCAAACAAATTAAAGTAAACTTCAGTTGGTTAATTTATAATTTACTTCCCTTTTCTCACGCTTTATTACTTCCATGCAAATGATCTGTTCATATTCTAACGTTAATTTTGGTTTGACGTTCTTTATAGTGTGCTGACAAATTTAATTTGTTCTTATTCAAACAAATGTAATGCATTAGTCCCTAAATCTTTTATTTATGCTGAACATGGTTACTTATTGAGCAACTTTCCAGATGAAATAACCACCGTAACAATGGCTGAATTTTTTACCTACTAATTACAAATTTACCAGCGTGGATGCTTGTGTGTATGACCATCTTGATATTGGCTAAGATGGAGTCGCAAAAGTTATGCTAAAGAGCTACCAGAGATTTGTTTTAAATAAAAGACTCGACTCCAAGTACATATTCTCCACAAATATATATTGAGATTTTATGTCGCAAAGCTATATCAATATGTATTCATACTAGTTTGGTTACATTGGAAACACATCAAAGCATGAGAGTGAAACTACAATAAAAATTACTTTTTAGTTCATTAATTTTATCATCTTTTTAAGTATTTACTTTTTCGCATTACATATTATAGTTTGTATGTTTGATAGGAAAATTTTACATGGAAAATGGCCTTTTTCTTCCAAAATTTCAATTTTTGGAGTGTTAGATTGCCATTTTTTTCCATAGAAAATATTTTTCAACCATTGAAAATATGTCTAATTTTTCTTTTTTCTTTTTTTTTTTTATGAAAACATTTTCTTTGGGGGATGTAGATTTTTGCTTTTTCCTCAAAATAAGGAAAATATTTTTCATACCAATCAAACTCCTCTGTTTGATTTAGATAAAAATTAAAGATTTTTAGTAGATTTTGATAAAAGTCGTTGCAATTATGGTCGAAAAATTGTTAAGCTCGTAAAATGTGTTGCTAAAATTAATTATTAATTTTAACTTAAGATTTGAATGAACTTTTGCAGCGAACCAAATATGGGCTTAATTTGCTTTTCGGCACCGCCATGCATTAAAAAATTATGAATTATGCAGAAAGTTTTTATTTTTTTGATTTGTTTAATGATGTTTTCTCACTTTTCTTTATTAGATGGATAAGTAATTCAAATTAATGAAAGAGAAGCGTACGTATCATTATATTTACACCACACCTCTCACATTTTCGTTACAATGAACTTTTCCAATTTTTACTCATTTTCGCACTTATGTCATCAAAATTTACTCATCAATTTTTTATCATCAACGTTCTATTAATTTGTAGGTCTTATTTTTATGATGATTTCCTTTCCAAAAAAAAAAAAAAAAA
>NW_019258717.1:453376-455326 GCF_002742605.1 Olea europaea var. sylvestris
AAAAAAAAAAAAAAAAAAAGATGGAGACTTACAATTAAGACGTGGTGCAAATAATAAAAAGTATAGAGTTGATATAATTAACCTTTCAAGTTTCAAATTTCCTCATTTTTTTTAGCGAAATTGTATATTTATCCCTTGTTTGATCTCCATTATTTTCAAAATATATTTTTCTCTTTATTCTTTTCCACTACACATTCTTCAATAAAATAACATTACACGCAAATTTAAAAATTTTTCTTATTTTTTAATTACACATTATTCATCAATCTTAAATTTAATGGGGTTCAAACGGGCTAGTCTCCAATCTTCAAAACATGTTAACCTCGAAATTCAAATTTTTACATTCCTGATATCTAGCACCTTGGAGTTTGCCATTTTAACATTTCCGTTAATTTTTGTGTTCAATTACACATGACTCTTACAAGCAAAACTATCTAAGGGTAAAATTAAATATAGAACTTGCATATATTATTCAATATTGTCCGCAATTTGACTTTTTGGTGAAGTATTTTGCAAGTGAATAATGCTATATGACCCCAATGGGAATCTTCCTCGTGTGTTGTGACAGTAATAATGCATAATTTAGGTGTAATTATATTAATTATACGTAAAACCAGAAAAAAAATTGCATTTTTAAAATATTATTAGAGTTTATTCAGAGCAACTGATGATCAACAGAATTTGCAATTGATTAATTGGATGCAACTGGAGGTGATTCACAAGTTTCGAGAGATACCCAATGTTTTAAAATTTAGAGACTTTATACCAAATTTTGAAACTTGCATCAGATCAATTAAGGATGATAGAGAAATGTGGACGACCAAACTATAAAGATTTAATGATGAAAGACTAAAGAAGCAAAGAAGAAATGACTCAAGCTGGACAAAAGAGAGAAATCAGGAACTAAAATGCAAATGAGAAATTATCTACCCTTGTGACAACAATTACGCGAGGGCCAAATCTGCAGGAGTCAAAGTTAAATGTTTTTGGCTGCAATATTATTTCAATTTGTACTTTGCGATCGCAACATCCAATCCCGGCACAAAAGATTTGTTTCTGTATTTTGACTAATCTCTTCTTGAAAACTAATTAGGATGTATTTCATTATTTTGATTAATCGCAAAAGAAGGAAGCTATGAGGTTCTTGTACATATATTCTAACAATTCAAAGAGAGCCATTGAAGAGAAAAACATCATTTCTTGGAAAGCTATGGAGAAGCTATGAGGTTCTTGTAAATATATTCTAGCAATTCAAGGCACATTTCCATAAAAATTCATATATCTTGTTTGGGCTTAAAGAAGAAGAAGGCATCCAAGGAAAATTCATGAATCATTAACTAAAGGGATTCAAGATTCAATAAAATTTCGTCTTTCTTCCCAAATCTCAATTTTTGGTTGATGTTATATCTATACAATTTGTCTCCTTGAATTATTATGATTCTTTGCTAGTTGTATATATGTTAGAATTGCGTTGGACTTATGTCTTGAAGTCTCTATATTAAATTTTATATATTATATGGTTTGAATGCTTGTGATGATTATAATGCTTTCAATTAATTGACTACTAATTGAATTGATGCTTGGAAGAAGGAATAGAAAAGTTATCATGCAATAACAATGATTGTAAAGTCCTATAGTATGTTAAGAATAACTGTCTATACTTTGTATGGTCAAATTGATGTTAGTGTGACTTAATGCATCTTCATAAGTTCGCATTTGTGATAGGGATATTATTGAATCATATGTGAGGATATATCTAATTTTACTCAGGAGAAATTATTAGATAAGATAGGATCATTGATCTTTATAACCAAATGAATGTCGTCAATTATAGAACACGCGAAGCGAGGCATCCATAAAAGAATATGGCTTTAAGGCCAAATCAAACTAATGATGATTATCATTAACACCGAAAGCAATTGATAAGAAAATGAAGGTAAGGGGATACGA
>NW_019258717.1:455475-460911 GCF_002742605.1 Olea europaea var. sylvestris
TTTTATGTGTCAACAGATGGCCAATTAAATCTGTGAATATATGATCATTTTATTTGTCTTATCATCTCACATCACATAAATTTAAAAAAAAAAAAAATCTTTATATTTCAAATTAATTTACATTCAAGGCTTGCTCGTTTACCAAGGAAAATATAAAACTCATGAACATTTTTTTTGTCGATTTGAAGCATGATTAAATCAATGTTCATAATAATAAACTCTTGGTTAGAAAAGAAAGTGACGTGAAAAAAATATATATATATATCTTCATTCGTTGAAGTAAGAGAAAAGGAATCAAATTGAAGTTTAGAATATTATGAAATTATTGCGTCATTTAATTTAAATCACTGTCTTTTAGAAATGGTTGTCTTTTCACTTGACTGTTATTGTATCAAGTGATGGTAGCCTGTAGGGATGGTATGGTTCCTAATGGTTCACTTCTGAAGAGAATCAGAACCAAAGTAAGAATGAATTGTTTTCTTATAACGATATCGATCATTGGTTTCATCAGTACTTATGGGAGCCAACCAGAACGGAATCGAATGCTTCCAGATTGGTTTGGTTCCATAAATAAAATTTCTTGATTGTTAATACAAATTATAAAGTACGATTACCGAAAGTTAATAATTATATCCAAAATTAAAAACAGTAAATCTCATTCAATGAAATAATAGTTCTATTTTCATATAAAATATTGTATAATAAAAATTATTTTTACCAAATCAATAAATAAACACAGTCGATTGAACTTATTCTTGATTCTTGTTCAGGGTGCTAGAATCGAATTCAAACCAAGAACAAATCGGTTCTTGATTCTGAAAATCAAAATCATTTACAATTTAACCAGAATCGAACCGTCGGTTTTAGTATGTTTCAGTTGGTTCCGATTCTTTTTCCCACCCCAATAGCCTAGTGGAAAGGGCCTCACTGCTAACCCTGACGTCCAGGTTTTGGAAACATGAAAATTACATGAGAATCGGCAAGCCTTATTAAACCCACAAGGTTCAAGCAGATCATCTGTGGTTCAACCGCAATGTCATCGATTTGGGCCAACTATTGTGACCGAATCAGACAAAATCCTATTTACTGGGTTTTCAATCGGAATAGCTGGTCGTGTTTGGGTTTTATAACTATGGATTTGACAAATACCAAAAAAAAAAAAAAGGGGATGTCTTATGTTTTGGAAAACGTGTGGCAAGAAGGACAAACTAATAAAAAAAATCTTTATATTTCAAATTAATTTACATTCAAGGCTTGCTCGTTTACCAAGGAAAATATAAAACTCATGAACATTTGTTTTGTCGATTTGAAGCATGATTAAATCAATGTTCATAATAATAAACTCTTGGTTAGAAAAGAAAGTGACGTGAAAAAAAAATATATATATATATCTTCATTCGTTGAAGTAAGAGAAAAGGAATCAAATTGAAGTTTAGAATATTATGAAATTATTGCGTCATTTAATTTAAATCACTGTCTTTTAGAAATGGTTGTCTTTTCACTTGACTGTTATTGTATCAAGTGATGGTAGCCTGTAGGGATGGTATGGTTCCTAATGGTTCACTTCTGAAGAGAATCAGAACCAAAGTAAGAATGAATTGTTTTCTTATAACGATATCGATCATTGGTTTCATCAGTACTTATGGGAGCCAACCAGAACGGAATCGAATGCTTCCAGATTGGTTTGGTTCCATAAATAAAATTTCTTGATTGTTAATACAAATTATAAAGTACGATTACCGAAAGTTAATAATTATATCCAAAATTAAAAACAGTAAATCTCATTCAATGAAACAATAGTTCTATTTTCATATAAAATATTGTATAATCAAAATTATTTTTACCAAATCAATAAATAAACACAGTCGATTGAACTTATTCTTGATTCTTGTTCAGGGTGCTAGAATCGAATTCAAACCAAGAACAAATCGGTTCTTGATTCTGAAAATCAAAATCATTTACAATTTAACCAGAATCGAACCGTCGGTTTTAGTATGTTTCAGTTGGTTCCGATTCTTTTTCCCACCCCAATAGCCTAGTGGAAAGGGCCTCACTGCTAACCCTGACGTCCAGGTTTTGGAAACATGAAAATTACATGAGAATCGGCAAGCCTTATTAAACCCACAAGGTTCAAGCAGATCATCTGTGGTTCAACCGCAATGTCATCGATTTGGGCCAACTATTGTGACCGAATCAGACAAAATCCTATTTACTGGGTTTTCAATCGGAATAGCTGGTCGTGTTTGGGTTTTATAACTATGGATTTGACAAATACCAAAAAAAAAAAAAAGGGGATGTCTTATGTTTTGGAAAACGTGTGGCAAGAAGGACAAAAAAAAAAAAAGGGGATGTCTTATGTTTTGGAAAACGTGTAGCAAGAAGGACAAACTAATGCAACACAACAAAATATGGCTCGATTCTCTTTATAAGTTTACTTTTCTAGATTTTGTAATGCTTTATGTTTCAACATGCCTGATGCATAAAATGTTATATATTGCGTAAAAGGTTAAAGTTGTGACTTGTGAGCAATTGAAGAATGCTTCCAAAAGATATATTAGCCCGTTAAGAGTGCCCAAGTGACAAATCTAGAAGAGTTACATTGTTAGGAGAATTTTCATAAATATCACTAAATTTGAAAATGCATAAAAAAATTTCATTTACGCTAAAGATGGTAAAAAATGTCACTTTTTTGTGTGAAAGGTCCATATTATCCTCAATAACACCTTTTTAGGAGGATTTAATGCTTGATTTGAATGTCATTAATGTTGTGAGATGATAATTTATTTTGTATATTATAAAGACAATTAATCTTCTCAAACAGGGTGATTGACACCCTGTTGACAGGGATTTAAATTTTCCACCATGTAAAATCAGTTTTTGGAGGGAAAAGGGAAGTGCACACATGTGGGACTGAGAAAGCAAACAAATAAAATAATAAATTTCAGACAACTGAGAAAAGGACTGAGAAAGCAAACAAATAAAATAATAAATTTCAGACAAATGAGAAAAGGGAAGCTGTGCACGTGATGGAGAGAGAAAATTTCTGAATTCTTGGTTTTGACCATTTACACCAATTTGAACAACGGTCATTCGGTGTTATCTTCTTCCTATGCAAAGCAACGAAGCTGAGAAGAACACATGTGTTTACAAACCGGTTCAATCAATCTTTGTTCCAAGTAAAAGGAGTGTTCGTCTGATTGTCAAGGCCGACGTCGATATTGTCCCATTCAGAAATCCGGCCAGCCAACTGAAGAATTAATCGAAACCCGATTTCTTTGTCTTCGCCATCGGAGCGAGCCATTGTGTCTATGTTTTCCAACAGTTAATTAGTAAGTTTCACTTCTTTAATTAGTAGGATTTTTTATTGCCATTATAGCTTGTGGGGTTGACATTAATGTGCACCAATTTAACTAGACAAACGGCATTGAATGTTCAATTAATATGCAGTAACTCTCCCAAATTCGCCCGGTAGTGGGAATGACGTGAATGGTCAACAGTTTGGGGAAAACTTTAACAATTTTAGGACCAATAAGGTATTACTTATTTATCATTCTGAAGCTTTGCAACCTTATGATCGAACTGAGCTTGTGGGCAATTTTATTTAGTTTATTATGGACCATTTTAAACACTGGCTAATGTAATAGATTGCCATTATATTGAAATTATAAGATTGAACAGTGTGTGTTACCAAATCACGTCTTTCTGTTGTAGCTTTATGTTGCACCAATGAATGCCCAGCTTTTATGGTAAGCTCATGATAGAAGCCAACTTTTGTGAACTCTATTTGCAAAAAAGCTATAATCTTATAGCTTTTTGTCCAATCTTTCCATGTCATTGATGATGGTTGTGTAAATTAGTATGGTCACTTTCTGGAGTTTCGATTCAGCAGATGGTCTAAAATGGGGATCACAAAAGAAATTGTGCAACATTATTATGATTCTGCAGTGCAGCAATCACATGCTTTTACCCAATATTCAATTTTATTTAGTTTATTATGGACCATTTTAAACACTGGTTAATGTATCAAATGAGCTATGTAATAGATTACCATTATATTGAAATTATTAGACAAGCAAAGGCACTCTATGGGAATGAAAACTGTGATTGATAATAACCTTATAATATTGTTATTGTGGATTATTGAACGTGTGATATCTTATCATAATGCAGGGGAAGAAATTATGGATGAAGTGCAAGGTGAAGATGATGGTGTTTTGGCAGCATCTGACCATGAGAATTGTATGGACTCCGCAACATAGTGGAAGGTGAAACCTCTTTAGGAGATGGTTTGATAGTGCCGGAGTGGGTAAGGAGTTTAAAAATTTGAAAGATATGTTTGACATGCACAAGAAATATGCGTATGCTGTTGGTTTTCTGGTAAAAAAAGGAAATTCGAAAAGGGGAGACGATGGAGAGTTGAGATATGTGACATGACATGTAGTCGAGAAGGTCGAAGAAACGAAAATACTGATGGATCTTCGAAGCCCCAACCAACAATACAGATGGGTTGTAAAGTGAGAATCTCTGCTTCTGTAGATATTTATGGTGTTTGGAGACTTAATACTGTCAACCTTGACCACAATCATGAAACTAGCCCTTCAAAGTCCAGGTTATTTCGCTGCAATAGAGAATTGAGTACACATGTAAAGCGCAAGCTACAAGTTAATGATTTTGCAGGAATTCCATTGCATAAAAGTTACAATTCAGCTATTGTCGAAGCAGGTGGTTATGAGAACATGAGTTGCATGGAAAAGGATTGTCGAAATTACATTGAAAAAGCGAGACAATTAAGACTTGGGGAAGGGGATGCCGCCGCAATACAAACATACTTTTCAAAAATGTAAGCACAATTCTCGAGCTTTTTCTTTAGTATGGATCTGGACGATGATTCCCGATTGAAGAACATATTTTCGGTAGATAATCGCTATAGACAAGCGTATAAGGAATTCGGCGATGTTGTTACATTTGATACTACTTACTTGACAAACAAGTACGACATGCCGTTCGCCCCTTTTGTTGGCGCTAATCATCACGGACAATCCACACTGTTGGGTTGTGGATTGGTATCGAATGAAGACACGAAAACTTTTGTGTGGTTGTTTAGAACATGGCTCCAGTGTATGCATGGACAAGCATCGCAGGGGATAATTACCGATCAGGACAGGGCAATGCAAAATGCAATTCAAATAGTTTTCTTGAACACAAGACATAGATGGTGTTTGTGGCACATTCTGAAAAAGTTGCCTGAGAAGTTTGGACAACACGAAAATAAGGCATCAATATTTGGATCGATACACAGATTGGTATACGATTCACAGTTTGTCCAGGAGTTCGAAGAAGGTTGGGCTGGTATGATTGATACGTACGGCTTGCATGAGAACGATTGGTTGTCCGGACTATATGCAAACAGAGCTCGCTGGGTTCCTTATTTTTTAA